>NC_083629.1:24657124-24698798 GCF_963584025.1 Labrus mixtus | reverse complement strand
TTTTGGTTTTATTTTGGCTGATGTTATCTTAAAATGTGTTTGTACGACTTTAAAGTCTGGTGAACTGTTGGTTTTTGCGTCATGAGTTTAGACTTTAAACTCTTTAGTGAGAATTCTGAATGAAACTTGATCCGGATGTGATGGTGTAACTCGTGTCTTGAGTCTGGCTTCACTTTCATTTTGAGTCTGACTCTGAATGTTTGTTAATCATTATCTTTGAGTAATGTCTGTAAAGAACTCTGTGTGTAGTTAAAAACAGCTTTCTTAGATAAGAAGATCAAACTAAACATCAGGAGCTGGCTGTAAGGGAGAGTTTGACTTCTGACTCCGCCCACCTTGAAGCTGCTCGCCTGGCCTCAAACACCTTCACCAGCTTCATGCAGTCATGTGTTGCTGCGTGCTTCCACTAAGCTCTTACAGCAGCTGTGGGCAACAGGAGGCCCGGGGGTCACATGCGCCCCCCCCCCCCCTTAAACAGGGCGGCCCGCGAGTCAATTTCAAATCTCCATAAATTCTACAAGTCAAGAAAACCAGACAAAACCTGCCATGACTTTTCTTATCATCGTCTTTGTCTACGGGCAGACATTAGTGGATACTGGGGGCACTGGGGGCGCCGGTGGCCTAGTGGTTAGTGTGTCTGTTTAAGTCACTGAAAGAGAATCTTAATTTGGATTTAATTCTGTGTTTAGCTCGTTAGACTTGATAATAAATAATAAATTATATTATTATATTATATTATAAATGATAAAGTCTGATGAAAGACATTATTAGTCGCTTTGACAGTAAACTGAGTCGAGCAGGAAGTCAGAAAAGAAAAAAGGATATTTTTATATCAGAGAATAAAAAAAGAAACACACCGCTCACATCCATTCAGTCTCAGCAGGTCTGTGCAGGGCAGAGGGTGACGAGGTTAACACGACAGAGGAGTGAGTGTTCTTTACTATACACACACACACACACACACACACACACACACACACACACACACACACACACACACACACACAGAGCGGGGCCTCTCAGAGTAAAGGAGTGTGACCAGCAGCAGCTGTTGGATTAACAGCTGCTGCTCAGTGTGTCTGCTGAGACCCCCGACACACTGATCTGTGATCTCAAACAAACTTCTCTGCAGAGACCTCTCTCTCTCTCTCTCTCTCTCTCTCTCTCTCTCTCTCTCTCTCTCTCTCTCTCTCTGTCTCGCTCTCTCTCTCTCTCTCTCGCTCTCTCTCTCTCTCTCTGTCTCGCTCTCTCTCTCGCTCCTGTTCTTCATTCAGTCTCTCTCTTATCTTATTTTGGTATTTCAACCCCATCATCCTCCTCATTTAAGGTCGATCTAACTGATTATTCATGAAAACTTTTCGCCCCTTTTTTTAAAGCAAAATGACCCAAATTCACCTGTTTCATCTGATTAACGCTCACGTTCTGCAGAGCGCATCCTTACCTGTTAACAGCGCCTCTGCAGACAGTATAAAAGCTGTCAGACTCTTTAACACACAGAGAGAAACATGTTTGTTTTGCACTGTGTGATGAATTCTTTTAAATCTCTTCTTAAAACGTACTTTTACAGACTTACTTTTATGATGTCGTCTTCTTAAAGTCTTTTCTTTCTGGTTTTACTATTTTTATTTTCTTTTGCTTCTTACTGTTCTTTTATTTATGCTCTTATTTTAACTCCTCGTTTTAACTCGGTAATTTATTATCTTACTTACTTTGTCTATTTATGTTTTATATTTATATTTACTTTTTATTTTTTATTAATATTATAGTTTTTTTTTTATCCTTTAACCACTTGTTTCTATTTCTTTTCCTGCTCTTACCTTCTTATTGCTGTTATCTTTTTATTTACTTTTATCTCTTTTAGTTTCTTACATCTTTTTAAATCTTTGCTCCTCTTGGTCTCAGCTCGTGTTGTTGGGTTCTTATGATGGTTCTTATGATGGTTCTTGTGATGGTTCTTGTGATGGTTCTTGTGATGGTTCTTGTGATGGTTCCTATGATGGTTCCTATGATGGTTCCTATGATGGTTCTGATGATGGTTCCTATGATGGTTCCTATGATGGTTCTGATGATGGTTCTGATGATGGTTCCTATGATGGTTCCTATGATGGTTCTGATGATGGTTCCTATGATGGTTCCTATGATGGTTCTGATGATGGTTCCTATGATGGTTCTTATGGTGGTTCTTATGATGGTTCTTATGATGGTTCTCATGATGGTTCTCTTATGATGGTTCTTGTGATGGTTCTTATGATGGTTCTTGTGATGGTTCTTGTGATGGTTCTCATGATGGTTCTTATGATGGTTCTTGTGATGGTTCTTGTGATGGTTCTTATGATGGTTCTTATGATGGTTCTTGTGATGGTTCTTGTGATTGTTCTTATGATGGTTCTTGTGATGGTTCTTATGATGGTTCTTGTGATGGTTCTTTTGATGGTTCTTATGATGGTTCTGATGATGGTTCCTATGATGGTTCCTATGATGGTTCCTATGATGGTTCTGATGATGGTTCCTATGATGGTTCTTATGGTGGTTCTTATGATGGTTCTTATGATGGTTCTCATGATGGTTCTCTTATGATGGTTCTTGTGATGGTTCTTATGATGGTTCTTGTGATGGTTCTTGTGATGGTTCTCATGATGGTTCTTATGATGGTTCTTATGATGGTTCTTGTGATGGTTCTTGTGATGGTTCTTATGATGGTTCTTATGATGGTTCTTATGATGGTTCTTGTGATGGTTCTTGTGATTGTTCTTATGATGGTTCTTGTGATGGTTCTTATGATGGTTCTTGTGATGGTTCTTTTGATGGTTCTTATGATGGTTCTGATGATGGTTCCTATGATGGTTCTTATGGTGGTTCTCTTATGATGGTTCTCATGATGGTTCTCTTATGATGGTTCTTGTGATGGTTCTTATGATGGTTCTTGTGATGGTTCTTGTGATGGTTCTTGTGATGGTTCTTATGATGGTTCTTGTGATGGTTCTTGTGATGGTTCTGATGATGGTTCCTATGATGGTTCTTATGGTGGTTCTCTTATGATGGTTCTCATGATGGTTCTCTTATGATGGTTCTTGTGATGATTCTTGTGATGGTTCTTGTGATGGTTCTCATGATGGTTCTTATGATGGTTCTTATGATGGTTCTTGTGATGGTTCTTGTGATGGTTCTTATGATGGTTCTTGTGATGGTTCTTGTGATGGTTCTTGTGATGGTTCTTATGATGGTTCTTGTGATGGTTCTTGTGATGGTTCTGATGATGGTTCCTATGATGGTTCTTATGGTGGTTCTCTTATGATGGTTCTCATGATGGTTCTCTTATGATGGTTCTTGTGATGGTTCTTATGATGGTTCTCATGATGGTTCTCGTGATGGTTCTTATGATGGTTCTTGTGATGGTTCTTATGATGGTTCTTATGATGGTTCTTGTGATGGTTCTTGTGATGGTTCTTATGATGGTTCTTGTGATGGTTCTTGTGATGGTTCTTGTGATGGTTCTTATGATGGTTCTTGTGATGGTTCTTGTGATGGTTCTTATGATGGTTCTTATGATGGTTCTTATGATGGTTCTTGTGATGGTTCTTGTGATGGTTCTTATGATGGTTCTTATGATGGTTCTTGTGATGGTTCCTATGATGGTTCTGATGATGGTTCCTATGATGGTTCCTATGATGGTTCTGATGATGGTTCCTATGATGGTTCCTATGATGGTTCTGATGATGGTTCTGATGATGGTTCCTATGATGGTTCCTATGATGGTTCTGATGATGGTTCCTATGATGGTTCCTATGATGGTTCCTATGATGGTTCTGATGATGGTTCCTATGATGGTTCTTATGGTGGTTCTTATGATGGTTCTTATGATGGTTCTCATGATGGTTCTCTTATGATGGTTCTTGTGATGGTTCTTATGATGGTTCTTGTGATGGTTCTTGTGATGGTTCTCATGATGGTTCTTATGATGGTTCTTATGATGGTTCTTGTGATGGTTCTTGTGATGGTTCTTATGATGGTTCTTATGATGGTTCTTGTGATGGTTCTTGTGATTGTTCTTATGATGGTTCTTGTGATGGTTCTTATGATGGTTCTTGTGATGGTTCTTTTGATGGTTCTTATGATGGTTCTGATGATGGTTCCTATGATGGTTCTTATGGTGGTTCTCTTATGATGGTTCTCATGATGGTTCTCTTATGATGGTTCTTGTGATGGTTCTTATGATGGTTCTCATGATGGTTCTCGTGATGGTTCTTATGATGGTTCTTGTGATGGTTCTTATGATGGTTCTTATGATGGTTCTTGTGATGGTTCTTGTGATGGTTCTTATGATGGTTCTTGTGATGGTTCTTGTGATGGTTCTTATGATGGTTCTTATGATGGTTCTTGTGATGGTTCTTGTGATGGTTCTTATGATGGTTCTTGTGATGGTTCTTATGATGGTTCTTGTGATGGTTCTTGTGATGGTTCTTATGATGGTTCTTATGATGGTTCTTGTGATGGTTCTCGTGATGGTTCTTATGATGGTTCTTGTGATGGTTCTCATGATGGTTCTCATGATGGTTCTTATGATGGTTCTTGTGATGGTTCTTATGATGGTTCTTGTGATGGTTCTTGTGATGGTTCTTATGATGGTTCTTGTGATGGTTCTTATGATGGTTCTTATGATGGTTCTTGTGATGGTTCTTGTGATGGTTCTTATGATGGTTCTTATGATGGTTCTTATGATGGTTCTTGTGATGGTTCTTATGATGGTTCTTGTGATGGTTCTTGTGATGGTTCTTATGATGGTTCTGATGATGGTTCCTATGATGGTTCTTATGGTGGTTCTCATTATGGTTCTCTTATGATGGTTCTTGTGATGGTTCTCATGATGGTTCTCTTATGATGGTTCTTGTGATGGTTCTTATGATGGTTCTTGTGATGGTTCTTTTGATGGTTCTTATGATGGTTCTGATGATGGTTCCTATGATGGTTCTTATGGTGGTTCTTATGATGGTTCTTATGATGGTTCTCATGATGGTTCTCTTATGATGGTTCTTGTGATGGTTCTTATGATGGTTCTTGTGATGGTTCTTGTGATGGTTCTCATGATGGTTCTTATGATGGTTCTTATGATGGTTCTTGTGATGGTTCTTGTGATGGTTCTTATGATGGTTCTTATGATGGTTCTTATGATGGTTCTTGTGATGGTTCTTGTGATTGTTCTTATGATGGTTCTTGTGATGGTTCTTATGATGGTTCTTGTGATGGTTCTTTTGATGGTTCTTATGATGGTTCTGATGATGGTTCCTATGATGGTTCTTATGGTGGTTCTCTTATGATGGTTCTCATGATGGTTCTCTTATGATGGTTCTTGTGATGGTTCTTATGATGGTTCTTGTGATGGTTCTTGTGATGGTTCTTGTGATGGTTCTTATGATGGTTCTTGTGATGGTTCTTGTGATGGTTCTGATGATGGTTCCTATGATGGTTCTTATGGTGGTTCTCTTATGATGGTTCTCATGATGGTTCTCTTATGATGGTTCTTGTGATGATTCTTGTGATGGTTCTTGTGATGGTTCTCATGATGGTTCTTATGATGGTTCTTATGATGGTTCTTGTGATGGTTCTTGTGATGGTTCTTATGATGGTTCTTGTGATGGTTCTTGTGATGGTTCTTGTGATGGTTCTTATGATGGTTCTTGTGATGGTTCTTGTGATGGTTCTGATGATGGTTCCTATGATGGTTCTTATGGTGGTTCTCTTATGATGGTTCTCATGATGGTTCTCTTATGATGGTTCTTGTGATGGTTCTTATGATGGTTCTCATGATGGTTCTCGTGATGGTTCTTATGATGGTTCTTGTGATGGTTCTTATGATGGTTCTTATGATGGTTCTTGTGATGGTTCTTGTGATGGTTCTTATGATGGTTCTTGTGATGGTTCTTGTGATGGTTCTTATGATGGTTCTTATGATGGTTCTTATGATGGTTCTTGTGATGGTTCTTGTGATGGTTCTTATGATGGTTCTTATGATGGTTCTTGTGATGGTTCCTATGATGGTTCTGATGATGGTTCCTATGATGGTTCCTATGATGGTTCTGATGATGGTTCCTATGATGGTTCCTATGATGGTTCTGATGATGGTTCTGATGATGGTTCCTATGATGGTTCCTATGATGGTTCTGATGATGGTTCCTATGATGGTTCCTATGATGGTTCCTATGATGGTTCTGATGATGGTTCCTATGATGGTTCTTATGGTGGTTCTTATGATGGTTCTTATGATGGTTCTCATGATGGTTCTCTTATGATGGTTCTTGTGATGGTTCTTATGATGGTTCTTGTGATGGTTCTTGTGATGGTTCTCATGATGGTTCTTATGATGGTTCTTATGATGGTTCTTGTGATGGTTCTTGTGATGGTTCTTATGATGGTTCTTATGATGGTTCTTGTGATGGTTCTTGTGATTGTTCTTATGATGGTTCTTGTGATGGTTCTTATGATGGTTCTTGTGATGGTTCTTTTGATGGTTCTTATGATGGTTCTGATGATGGTTCCTATGATGGTTCTTATGGTGGTTCTCTTATGATGGTTCTCATGATGGTTCTCTTATGATGGTTCTTGTGATGGTTCTTATGATGGTTCTCATGATGGTTCTCGTGATGGTTCTTATGATGGTTCTTGTGATGGTTCTTATGATGGTTCTTATGATGGTTCTTGTGATGGTTCTTGTGATGGTTCTTATGATGGTTCTTGTGATGGTTCTTGTGATGGTTCTTATGATGGTTCTTATGATGGTTCTTGTGATGGTTCTTGTGATGGTTCTTATGATGGTTCTTGTGATGGTTCTTATGATGGTTCTTGTGATGGTTCTTGTGATGGTTCTTATGATGGTTCTTATGATGGTTCTTGTGATGGTTCTCGTGATGGTTCTTATGATGGTTCTTGTGATGGTTCTCATGATGGTTCTCATGATGGTTCTTATGATGGTTCTTGTGATGGTTCTTATGATGGTTCTTGTGATGGTTCTTGTGATGGTTCTTATGATGGTTCTTGTGATGGTTCTTATGATGGTTCTTATGATGGTTCTTGTGATGGTTCTTGTGATGGTTCTTATGATGGTTCTTATGATGGTTCTTATGATGGTTCTTGTGATGGTTCTTATGATGGTTCTTGTGATGGTTCTTGTGATGGTTCTTATGATGGTTCTGATGATGGTTCCTATGATGGTTCTTATGGTGGTTCTCATTATGGTTCTCTTATGATGGTTCTTGTGATGGTTCTCATGATGGTTCTCTTATGATGGTTCTTGTGATGGTTCTTATGATGGTTCTTGTGATGGTTCTTTTGATGGTTCTTATGATGGTTCTGATGATGGTTCCTATGATGGTTCTTATGGTGGTTCTCTTATGATGGTTCTCATTATGGTTCTCTTATGATGGTTCTTGTGATGGTTCTTATGATGGTTCTTGTGATGGTTCTTGTGATGGTTCTTGTGATGGTTCTTGTGATGGTTCTTATGATGGTTCTTGTGATGGTTCTTATGATGGTTCTTATGATGGTTCTTGTGATGGTTCTTGTGATGGTTCTTGTGATGGTTCTTATGATGGTTCTTTTGATGGTTCTTGTGATGGTTCTTGTGATGGTTCTTATGATGGTTCTTGTGATGGTTCTTGTGATGGTTCTTATGATGGTTCTTATGATGGTTCTTGTGATGGTTCTTGTGATGGTTCTTAGGATGGTTCTTATGATGGTTCTTGTGATGGTCGGGTTATATATGTCTGTTGGGTATCGTGCACTTTGGGTTCTTTTCTGTTGAATTGTATTTAATTATTTTTAGTATTTTACATTTGTTATGTTCTTGTTGTTGTTTATGTTCTTCTGTGTTTGGTTTAGTTTGTTCTTGTTTTTGCTGTTTGTCAAAGCACTTTGTAAACCTGTGTTTTAAATGAAGTTATTATTATTATTATTATTATTATTATTATTATTATGATACTAGATGTTGATGACGGTCTGTGTTATAGAAACTACCTGGTTTAGTCACTTTCATCTATTTATATCCTCCTTATTGTCATTGCATTTAATGTCATATTCCTTCCTCTTAATTCTTTTGTCTTTTTGAGCATCTCAGTCCTACAGGAGGAACAATAAAGACTTCTTGAACTTGAATGTTCTGACACTAGTTGATGATGAATTGAATATATTTGTGTATCAGACTGTTAATTACAGAAACCTGCAGAGACTGATTGTCTAACATTTTATCACCTTAGAAATTGATTAATCTTCCAAAGATTCAAGATGTTTATTAGATGTTTGGCTCCGTTTAAAAGGTAAATATTGTCCCGGAAATAATTAATTCTGACACCAAACAAAATAAAACATAATGAGGGGAAAAGCTGAGTAAAACAGAATATTAATAGAGATCAAATTAACAGTAAAAAAAGGTGATAAAAATGTGGAAGAAAATACATAAATCAGAAAATATGTAGAAATAAACAGAGTTAATAGTTGTATATAAATCAAGTTAAATTTAATGAAGACTTTAAGGTAAAAACATATTAAACAGTTTGTTTCATCTGGTTTAAATCACATAAATATTCATATAACACTAGAGCGCCATCTGGTGGATTTTAAAACACACAGCAACGGAATCCGAGAGGGGTCAGCGCGCCAACGCGGAAGTGATTCACTGATACTCTGTAGTGTTTACTCTTACAGACAGTTTAACTTTAATCCGGGGTTTTACATGAAATAAGTGGCTCTTCGTCATGGTCCGCTGTTTCCTGATCCACACCGTGTGTCCGGTCAGTGCCCTCGGTCCCGGGGAGAGTCGGGTCCTCTACTCCCGGGTTTTCGGTCCGGATGAGGGGGTCGTGTCCGAACAGAACCGGGAGGTCAGCCCGGAGCGGAGACGAGTCCTGCAGAAGGAGAAAGTGTCTGTGGTGGTCAGGTGAGACCAAGTTCAAGATTTAAAGAGGAGGGGGTCTGTGGTGGTCAGGTGAGACCAAGTTCAAGATTTAAAGAGGAGGGGGTCTGTGGTGGTCAGGTGAGACCAAGTTCAAGATTTAAAGAGGAGGGGGTCTGTGGTGGTCGGGTGAGACCAGGTTTAAGATTTAAAGAGGAGGGGGTCTGTGGTGGTCGGGCGAGACCAGGTTTAAGATTTAAAGAGGAGGGGGTCTGTGGTGGTCGGGCGAGACCAGGTTTAAGATTTAAAGAGGAGGGGGTCTGTGGTGGTCGGGCGAGACCAGGTTTAAGATTTAAAGAGGAGGGGGTCTGTGGTGGTCGGGCGAGACCAGGTTTAAGATTTAAAGAGGAGGGGGTCTGTGGTGGTCAAGTGAGACCAGGTTTAAGATTTAAAGAGGAGGGGGTCTGTGGTGGTCAAGTGAGACCAGGTTTAAGATTTAAAGAGAAGGGGTCTGTGGTGGTCAAGTGAGACCAGGTTTAAGATTTAAAGAGAAGGGGTCTGTGGTGGTCAGGCGAGACCAGGTTTAAGATTTAAAGAGAAGGGGTCTGTGGTTACGACGGAGGATTAGGGCCACGTTAAAAAATAAATAAAATTATATATATATTTCAAGATTAAAGTCTTAAATTTACGAGAATAAAGTCGTAAATTTACAGGAATAAAGTCGTAAATTTACAATATTAAAGTCTTAAATTTACGAGAATAAAGTCGTAAATTTACGAGAATAAAGTCGTAAATTTACGAGAATAAAGTATCTTGAAATTTAAAAAATAATATTATTTTAACATGGCCCTAATCCTCCGTCGTTGGTGGTCAAGATTTAAGGAGAAGGGGGTCTGTGGTGGTCGGGCGAGACCAGGTTTAAGATTTAAGGAGAAGGGGGTTTGTGGTGGTCGGGCGAGACCAGGTTTAAGATTTAAAGAGGAGGGGGTCTGTGGTGGTCGGGCGAGACCAGGTTTAAGATTTAAAGAGGAGGGGGTCTGTGGTGGTCGGGCGAGACCAGGTTTAAGATTTAAAGAGGAGGGGGTCTGTGGTGGTCAGGAGGTAAATGTGGTAAATACTCTCTCTTCTCTTTTGTATAACTGTTCTCTAAACGGGTCCTGTGTGTCCTCAGGCAGGTCCGCAGCTCCGTCTCTCTGTCCCGGGAGGCTTCAGGTCGTCCTCCGGTGGAGACGGTGCCCGGCGAGGAGGATCTGGCCCTGCAGGAGGCCGACAGCGGAGTGGTACGTCTGCGAGCTGGAGACCCGTTCCACGAGGAGATGAGCGCTCTGTGGTTGGGGGTTCAGAGTCTGGGCTTCACTCTGGTCTGCGAGCCCCACGAGAACCTGCTGCTGGCTGAGGGGACCCTGAGGACCCTGACCAGACACTGCCTGGAGCACCTGCACATGCTGGGCCAGGGCAGCGAGGTGAGGACCAACATCCAAACAGACATGACTATAAGACTCTGGTGTTTCAACGGGCTTCATAAAGTTGACGCCTATTGTTACCTGACATCCTTTGCTCTGATTGGTTGAATTATCCAGAGTCGTTTTGGTCCCGCTTGTTGATAACGCCTATTGAAATAGAAATTAACTTCCAGATCTATCCTGATACCAACAAAATAAAACACGTCATGTAAAATAAAAAAAATGAATTTATTGATCGCATGAACCAAACACAGTTTTCTGATCTGGTGGATCATCCTGACGAGCTGAGCAGGACCAGCGCTGCCCTGACAAATTCTCCTTAGTCTGAGTAAAATGTTCACACAACAACAAAGTTCTGATAAAGTTTCCTCAGCAAAACAGTTTCTTTTTAAAGATTGTTTGTGGCAACTTAAAGCAACAACACAACTAAGGGTGCAATCACACTAGGCCCAGTTGTCCCGCACGATAGCCCCGCCTCCCCAGTCCCCTGCTAGCCTGCACTCACATTACTCCAGACCCAACCGGACCTGAGCACGGTTCCCTCTGTACAGACATTAAAACCTAATAGATGTAGTGCTGCTGGAGAGCACCAGGAAGACGCCGGGACTTCTTTCTCCAAGTGAGGATATATATATATATTCATGATCAGATTTAAATCCATCTACACTTTTTTTTTTTAGCGCTTCAGGATCGATCATAACTGAAGTGACATAAAGAGAGACGATAAAAACAAACACATTATCGTTATCGTTATAGCTATCGTTTTGACATTTAAGGTGGCTTGATTGATTCACAACGTTGCACAGAGCAACATGAAAGAAAACACTCCAACTTATCATTTACAGTTGCTGTCAAATATCTGCCAAAGACTGAAAATATCTAGATAACTTCAGGAGGACTGCTCCGGATATTCTCCTGACCTGGCTGTTCACATATGAACCTCACAGCGGGAGACTATCCCTGTCAGACAGGAGGGGGGTCAGGGGGGTCTCCTGAGGTAAGACGTGATGTAAGAATGCGTCTGTTTGTGTTCACACATGCAGCTCCTCCGGGAGAGATACAGCCAGAATCTCAATTCTCAATTATTCAAAGGAAGAGATCGCTTAAACGTCGTGACCACGTTGTGTACCCGCAGCCAAAATAGAGAAAACATGAGTAACCATAGCGACCTGAAACCCAACTCTTCAAAAGCCGGAGAAGTGTACCGTGCTTGAGCGCAGTACGGAGCACTCACACGGGTCAAACAAACTGGACTCTGAGGGTCCATCGTGCTCAGAGTCAGGGCGCTCTGAATGATCCCAGCATGTCAAACTGAAGCTTCCTGCTGAGAAGCTAACATCAACACATCAAAAAGAAAATGAACAGATCGGTTTGGAAATAACTGAAATCCCGTCTTTGTGTTTCCAGGTTCTTCTCCGGAGCAACCGTGTGGACGCTCTGCTCAGCCGCCTCCTTCCTCACGGTCAGCTCCTCTTCCTCAACCACCGCTTCGCCCAGAGTCTGGAGAAAGAAGTCGTGGCCTATGTGGCAAAGTGAACCTGACTGTGTGACCTCGCCGCGACCCCCGACTCCCACCTGGAGGTCCATTACTGCTCGCCCTGTACTTTACCCTTTGGTGACATTATTATTTTTTTTTGAAGAAGAATGGCTCGCTGGCAGCTGCTGCTTCAGATTGCACGAGGTGGTGAGCGGTGAAATATCTCCCTCAGCCACTCGCAGCTCACTCTGCCTGTTCACCGCGTGGGAGGCTTTAGTTCAAATCCTGTTTGTCAAATTGAAGAGTGGAAAGCAGAAGGTGGCAGATTAGAGCGGGGCCGGTTAGAAAACCTCCTCGCCAGCGTCAAAGACGGGCCATTTATCTGATTCCCCCCCCCCCCGTACTGGAAATGTCACAGCGCGACCTTCAGGGACCCGGACTTGACCTTCTCTTTTTGTGTTTTTTTGTTGTTGAGATTTCAGCGAGTGTAAATGAATCCTAAAGTGCTTTACCGCCTCGACGTGACTTTTGATGCACCTTTTTGGGTTTCTGAGGGGGGGGGGGGGGGAGGAGTAGGAGGACATCTTGATTTGAGGCTTTTGTGCAGGAACGCGGTATGAATCATCTCATGGCAAACAAACAAGACAAAATGGAGCAAAAACAAAGATGAGAGTCAGAGCTGCTTAATGTCACTTTGAACCAAAAATGTCAAGAAAAATGTGGACAAAAAGCAGAAGTGACATGAGACGTTATGAAACAACAATGACGGATGAGCAGAGACGTTTGGCGTGCAGAACACAGAAAATCAGGAAATGAAGACGTGATGCATCAAACATAAATACAGATAAATGTATTCCTGAAGCCTCCGACTGTGAAGCCTCACTCTACCCGCTCCTCCTCACGGCCTCATAAAAACCGTTTAAACCCCAGTTTGTGTTCAGGCAACCAAAACCAGAGCGGTGATTTTTTTAGGTGGAGAAGAGGGAGGGGGGTGGGGAGGGGGGCTGGAGAGATCTGTCTACATGCCAACATCAATCCCTTTGATCTTCTCTTCTCTGCATCAGAAAAATAAAAAATGTTTTTTCCCAGCGTTACCCAAGGCGTACTCTTTGAAACTTGTGCAATCAAGGACACGCGGCTGCGTTTTTCCCAAAACGAGGGAATCGGAGAGAGCACATTAAAAAAATGATAAAACGCACAGGAGGAGGATTCAGAGGTTGTGTTCATCTCAAGGGGGGAGGGGAGGGGGGGGGGGGGGATAATAACAGATGAAACACATTCATACCTAATAATATAACACAATGAGTCTGGCAATCTAGTGAGATTCACCGTAACACCAGCAGAGGGCGCTGTGGGTTCCTGCTCTGACTTTCAGAGTGCACAGAAGGACAACAGAGAAAAAACTATTTACTCAGTTGTTGTGGAGGATTTCAATAAAATATGCAGCTCGTGAAAATGACTGATGGACTCTCTGCAGCAGCCTCTACCATCAGTGTGTGAATGTGTAGGTGTGATCTGCGTCGTCAGAAGACTAGAAAATAACTAAACAAGCTCAATTAGCATTTAGCTACTCAGACAAAAAACTGATCCACCTCACAGGCTTCCAAAATCTGGTTTTGTACTCCCTTCTTACACACACACACACACACACACACACACACACACACACACATGTTCCTCTCATATTAAATTAGCACACCGGCTGAAGTGACGAGTAGGGATGCATGAACAGTGATGTAGCAACAGCTATCCACCTCCTTTCATCCCTGACCACACTCACCTGTATTTAACATGACTGTCCAAAAGGCAGCTATTGGTTTTCATTCATTTCACAACACCTTTAAAGAGGACATATCATCCCCCTCCTCCACCTTTTCAAACAGTCCCCTCCTCCACCTTTTCAAACAGTCCCCTCCTCCACCTTTTCAAACAGTCCTCTCCTCCACCTTTTCAAACAGTCCCCTCCTCCACCTTTTCAAACAGTCTCCTCCTCCACCTTTTCAAACAGTCCCCTCCTCCACCTTTTCAAACAGTCCCCTCCTCCACCTTTTCAAACAGTCTCCTCCTCCACCTTTTCAAACAGTCCTCTCCTCCACCTTTTCAAACAGTCTCCTCCTCCACCTTTTCAAACAGTCCCCTCCTCCACCTTTTCAAACAGTCCCCCTGTGGTCTAAATGAAACATCTGTGCTGTGCTTTGGTCAAAATATAACATGAATCAAGCACCAGAGGAGGTTTGTGACCCTGTATAAACCAGCTCTCTCAGAACGCTCCGTTTTGGTGTGTGTGTCTCTTTAAATGTAATGACCCCGCCCCCTGAGTTTTCCCCGTAGACATCACTCCTCTGTAGAGAGAATAATAATGGCCGGCCTGTGCTAAAGTTCTGCTCTAGTCTGGGGGTGGAGTCCATGGGTGGAGATACCAGGGGAGGGGAGGGGATTTTCTTTTTAACCAGAATCCCACTGTGACATCACAAGGAGAGCACATTTGAAACAGAGCATTTTTCTCTGTGTTGTAAGACTTATGCAGACCACAAACAAAGGACTGGATGGTTTATTTCACATGTTGTGGGTCAGTAGACTCTCAGGTTACACACATAAATGTTCAAAAACACTAGAAGAGGATTTTTCATAATTTGTCCCCTTTAAAAGAAAAGCTGCAACATTAATTTGAGGTGTTTTATCATCATGACATCATAGAATACCTTCTTGTTCATGCAGCTTCTCTTCACAGGATGAAGTCTGTGCAGAGCTGAACATTCACAACACAAACTGCTCTCACTGGAATCTGCCACAGGCTAAACGTGTCGCTTCACTCATTGTAATTAAACTAAACCCCGACCTGACACAGTTTATTATTCCAAGCGGAGAATTTTGATTTGTCTTACAACATGTCTGCAGGGGAACTCAAAACGAGCTCTTTGAGCCGACATGCAGCTTCAGTCAGTAACACATTTAGTAGTCGTGAACTCAGGGGAGGAAGTTGTTTGTAATAATCCTTAAAACACAACATTTAGTTTGGTAAAGTTACCCCCCCCCCTCCTCCCTCTCTCCCTCTTTGCTCAGCACATTCAGTTACTCTGCTCCATTAAACTCACTGTATTAAACTTTGACAACAACTTTGCAGTGTCAGGATTTACAAAACGTCTCCACTAGGGGGCAGTGTGCCGCCTCTCCTGTGAGGAGCTCCGCAGCCTCCTGCTGCTGATAACAGGAGACAGATAAAGTGACATCAGAGCAGAAAACACAAATCAGGAATTCTGCAAAAAACGAGCTGGTAGACATGAAACAAGCACCGTCGGTGAGATTGTTTTCATGTGTGTCAGACCGGCTTGTAATTACCACTAATATGAGATGCACAAGGCACAGGAAGTTGATATTTTTTTGCATGTGCACAGCTGCATGATAAAATGCACGAGTTAATAATGTCAAGTGGAGATTAGAACGACAGTCTCTGCAGCAGATCTGCTGCATGTTCATCTTCATGTGCATGCTTTCACTTTTATCCTGCGAGGCGTACTCATCACAGTGAAGCCATGAGGAAGGATTATCTGCAAAAAAAACAAAACATGCTACATCACAGTGTGCATACATGAGAGCATGAGTGGGAGGAAGGGGGGGAAACTTGCTCTGTGTAATTGCACAGAGAAAATCACAGCACTGGAGAAAAGAATAGTGCGGTACTCTTCACTTGGAAAAGCAGCTTCTCGAGGGACAAAGTTTAAGGATTAAATGTTATGAAGTGTTTCTGAATTAAGTGCTACTGAAACGCCCAACAATCTGCAACTTCTTTTTTTCCTCCAGCCGAACCCTTGCAGGTGATTACTCCCTGATTAGAACGAGGCAACAGGCTCGTCGGTGAAATCAGCTGCTTTAATGTGAGCTTGAAATGAAAACCTGAAACACTCTCGGGCTTCAATAGCACTTACACAGGGAATAAATTGAAGGCCATTAACTGAAGTACATAAAATTCTCATAGCAAAAAAAAAAGAAAACAATCTTGTGCCATTAACCAACTTTGTAAAGTGTTTTTTTTGAGAGTGCAACGTTGTGAAAAACATCCAGATGAAGAGTTTGGAGGAATCTCAGGAGGGCGCCGAGGTCAAACTTTACGAGGAGCAAGCGTGAGGAGGTCAGAGGTCAAGTGTGTGCTGCAGGTTTTGTTCGTGATCTGAAGAGCGCTGCTGACTCACTCAGGCAAGAGGAGGGTCTCACAGAGCTTCTCACTAAGGTAGATTTCCTGCACAGATTTGACTGATCTTGGTGCAAACTGATACTTTTTCAACCCCTTTGCAACACGGGCTAAGCTGGCTGCACGCTGGACGATTTCAAAACGTGGGAGAGCACAGACTTTAGCCCTTCCACCGAGCGGTTCAGTTCAGTGAACAATATGCATTTATTGGCGTTTCCTCAGTCAAAAGTTGAAAATGGTCCCAACATAACCGATCTGTTCCGTCTTTTTTACACTCTGTTAATCATGCAACACACACATAGGCTGAAATATACACACACCTGCAGAAACAGGATCCTATGGACATGCACTACTGGAGAGATGTCAGAGTGACGGAGCCGCCCACAGTGGGCGCTCCTGGGCTGGTGGTGGGGAGGGGGTTTGGTCAAGGGCACCTCGGCAGTGATCAGGAAGTGATCTGGCACCTCTCCAGCTACCAGATGAGCTACTGCCGCCCCAAATATAGGAAAGGGGCCCCCCCCCATCTCACAGCACTCACTCTCTCCATGCCCTTCTAAGCATCACAGTATTATTCCTGTGAAAACCAAAATGTGTCAATTAAGGAAAATGAAGAGGAGTTATCTGTCTGTCTGGGGGTGGAAAAAGAAAGAGGAAAATTCATTGGAAGGGCCCCCCAATGAAGCTTTGCCTCGGGCCCCAACAGACCCTAGAATCGGCCCTGCGCCTCCTGCTGTTGTGTGCGCCACCTCTCATCCTCCTCCTGCTCTTCCTCCTCTCTCTGTGCAGGCTGACCAGACCAAAGCTGACATTGTCACAGTCCATCTCAGTCACTCATTCGCTCCGTCTTCCCCTTCTTCCTCTCCCTTTGTTCTCTCCCTCCTTTCCCTCCAAGCCCGAAGCTCCAACAAAAAGATTTTCTCATCGAATTTGGAGAGCGCCCGTTGAATATGCCAACTCCAGACTTTTTGAGGTTTTTTTTTTCCCCCCTTTAATATTTTTCTTCTCCTGCCTCATTAGACGTCTCCCTGACTATTGTGTGCGGCTCATGGCGAGAGAGCACAGCGGAGAAAATGGGCTCGGCTCCAGCCGGGGATACAGTATGAATCTCAATGCACGTTGACGACTTATTCACTTTAGCCTCTGTCAGGGGGTATGTGGCGTGAAATACCTGAACGCCACGGCTCCCATTCATATACATTAGGGCATCATTTCGATTTTCCTTTCATGCGTTCAGCCCCAGAATTTCAAATATTCCTCTCGTAGGAAGCTGAGTGGAGTTTCTTGAGGAATGCTCAGCGATAGCAGCTCACAACAGATCTTTATGATCCGCATTCTTTCTGACCGTGTTGGAGAGCGTGTTTCAAGGTGTTCATGTGATCCAGTTGATGTCTTTGATTTAGTAATCATGCTTCATCCATGCTGCTTCTGAGTTGAAAATCTGTAAAATCAAAGCTGCATTTGTCCCAAAACTTGAGCTGAGGTTATGAGCTGTGTGAGGTCAAGTCTCCACTGTACCTGCAGCACTGCTCTAACATCCACACCTGATCAAGCCCCGCCCCCAACTTTACAAAGCCAGCTTTATGCCCTGTAACCAAAGAGCACCACAGGAATGAGTCCTAAAACCAGGAAGTAAGTTAGCATTTGAGCGCCATGTGGTCTAACGTCTAAAAGTCAACGGGGATTTTGAATGTGTTTGTGGTTAGACTCCTGAAATAAGGTCTGTGGTTAACACAAGCTGAAGAGATGTTGGTGTTTTGTTAGACCACATAAACTACGTTAGGTAATACCTCCACTTGTGAAGTTTGAAGTTTTTACTCGTCTTTAAAAAGGCGGTTACTAACAAGCGGCTAAATGTGACTACAGCGGTCGTCGGGGACATTAAACGTCATCACGCCGGACACAGAGGGCGGGAACTCTCTCACTAGTCGGAGATGTCTCCTGTAGGTTTAATCTTTAGGTTACGCCTACGCTTCAGAAACGTGTGTTAGCCACAGAGATTATTTTCTGCAATGATCCAAAATCCAATGAAAACATCCCATAGGAGGATTCTCTTTAGACCCCATGGAGATGCTACTTCAGGGTTGGCCTACAAAAATACGTCATATGGTTTGTTCTCTACAGACTGCAAGTATTAATGAGTGATGTCACCCGTCTGCAGGGGGCGCTGCGGTCCCATCGATGGTGTTGGAAATGCTGTCTCAGTCTAACTTTCAGAGCTGGAGCTGAGGTGTGTGTGTGTGTGTGTGTGTGTGTGTGTGTGTGTGTGTGTGTGTGTGTGTGTGTGTGTGTGTCCTCGTCTCGGCCTGCAGGGAGGAGGGAGAACCAGGCAGAGACACAACAGGGCGTAACACTAAACTAGATTCCTTTTATAATTAACCTCGTTGAAGAAGAAGCAGCTTCCTGAAATCCCCCCGAGGTTTATCTTCTGACCACGATGTGACCTCTGGGAGAGACGACACACTTCTGGGGGGTTTTCAGTCTGGAACAGTTTTAAAGGACTTCAAGGCCAGACGACCTTTTTAAGGTGTGTTTCCTTAAGTTCAATAAGCTCGATGAGAAGCAAAGAATGAAACGTGTCTGAGGACTGTGGTGTTGTTGGACTCTTTTTCTCTCTACTGTTTTGGTCTTAAGTCCACTTCTTGAAGGTCTCGATCTCGTCTCAGAATCAAAAGCAGTTTTACTCCACAGATGACAGCAGGTCCTTGTGGAGAGCAAAAGAGCTGCAATGAAATCGACCATAATGCACTATGGGAACAAAGGGGTCCCACGAGATCTCACATGATGAAATTGGTCCAGAGACATTTTTGTTTTGAAGGTCTCGTTCTCTTTCCCGGAATTGAAAGCATTTTTACTCGGCCTTGTCTCGGTCTCAGACTGGACGGACTGCGGATTTTGAAAATTATTTTAATATAATTGGCAATCATCATGTTAGCACCCAAACAAAGTGAAAAACAAAACAAAAACAAACAACACCAAAACTCCTCACCACGTGTGCAACCTCTCCCACCAGTTTTTATTTCACATCATTTTGTTTCTATACTGTCTCCATGTTTTTCTTTGTCCTGTTTGCTCATTTATTTATTTTGTCTTTCTAATTCATTCATTTTATTTACTGACCCTTTTCATTTTGTTTTGTTTTGTTTGTTTGTTTTTGTCTAAATCTGCTTGCAAAACTGTATCGTACCACAGCTCCCCTCTTTGTTTGTATCTCTTTTTTTTTATTGTGTGAGTGTGTGCATGCACGTTTTGGTGAATAAAAAAAATAAGACTGTTCAAGACCACCACTGATTGGCTATTTTTCCACATCTGTACCGTGATTAGAAGGAAAACGCCTCTTTCTAAATTCATTCATAATTAGATTTTGTATCCCCCGGTGACAGTAGCAACCTTACCGGTGTTACGGTCTAAGTGAGTGACACGCTCCCTGCACACGAGATGAAGATTATTCAGAGATATTGATGGTCTTGACTCGGTCTCAGAGCACCCTGGTCTCGGGTATGTCTCGGTCTCGGTTAATGTGGTCTTGACTACAACACTAATCTCATCAAGGTGAAAATGTCACTTTTCTTAACTTGATTATGTTTCACTCCAAACCCCGTCCACAGCGACGCGTAGCTTAGCTTCTGCTGACCCTCCCTGAACTGAACCAAACTCACTAATGACCTCATATAACCCCCCCCCCCCCCCCCTTAAATGAAAAACTGAACTATTCCTTTAAACGATACTCACAATGCACACACACAAACACACACACACACTCACACATAACCACACACATGCAAAGAGACTCGCCTCTCCCCTCCACTCCATCACGCATCAGAAGAGAGATGTTCTCTCTCAGCATCTCAAATCGTGTTAGATTTCCAATTTCAAGCCATTTACTTCATGCTTTTCAAACCTCCGTCTTTTTCCACATTTCAACCAATCTGCATGAGGCGCCCGCTCTCTAAAGGAAGGTGTAGCCTGTCAGTGTTGAGACTATCTCTCTCTCCACTTCAAACAACTCAATTATTTGGAAAATACAAGTCAATTATTTCCTAATTAAGCTCCCTGTGTGCTGCGATTCCTCTGCAGGTTTTGCTGCTGCTGCTCATTACGAGTGAGAGCGGCGGCGCTGTCTGCGGGGAAACAGTCGACTTCACAGTAAGACGAGAACGCGCTCTCATATCTTTGATTTTCTGCTTTCTTTCTTTTTAGCTTGTTTTTTTTTTCTTGCTCCACAGATTGATTTCTCGATCTGTAAATAAGTGAATAAGTGATAAAGCAGTCTAGACTGAAAAAGGCCGCTCGCTCCTGACGCTCTGAAAGCAGCTCCGAGGGGATTATAAGTCAAACAGAATCCCATCGTTTTCTCCTTCACCTTTATTCAAAACACAGATAGACACACCGACACTTACTACCACTCCTGCCATTATATTTTTTTATCATGGAGGGAAACCTTCTGCTTCTGTACGGAACACAATTGGTCATTAATGTGATTTTTAACAGTAATTAAAGCGAGGAGGTAACGGCTTGTTTGCAGTGAAACACATCATCTGAGATCGTAATCTTTTACAGCTCTGAACAAATGTGATCATATCCAGCGCCGAGCACCGGCCGTAAAACGTTACGACCTCCTCGATAAATTTACATCCAAGGATGGCTGACTCCTTTTATGGTGAAATTACAGTGAGACTGTGTGTCACCGTGTTTCACTCGGGCCTGGAAGGTTTAATGGGTCGTACCCTCTTTATGACACCAACACGCCCTCACTTCACTTCCCCTCCCCCGCTTCTCTTTTCACATCATTTAAAAGTGTGCAGGACGGGAGAGAGGCGAGGGCTTCAAAGAAGACAAAATGAAGCTGCCATTGGAAGTATATGTTTAAGAAATTAGGACTTTAATAAGTCTTTAATATCAGAATATCCAGAATCAGGGCAGTTTTGATAAACGCAGTCTTTTTCAGACATACTTAAAGCTGCATTGATTCATGATTGGCCACTAGGGGGCAGAGGAGTTCAAAACAACAAGTAGCTACAATTCTACAATTCACTTATCAGACTCTTTTATCCAAAGCGACGTACATCAGAGAGTAAGAACAACACAAGCAAGGATCTAGAAAAAAGGGAACAATGTGAGTAAGAGCAAACGATCAGCTTTGAGTCTGATTGGACACACAGGTGCTGACAGGAAGTGACCAGAGGCAAAGCACAACATTGACGGCAGTTCTTGAGAGCTCTAATCAGTATAGAAACCATCTTATAAGTCGTCGTTATCAAACAAAAACCATCGTCATTACCATCATCATCATCAATAATATGGAGACCATCATCATTAAGTTAGTAGGTATTCATGAAAGAGCTGGGTCTTTAGCTTTTTCTTAAAGGTGCAGAGGGACTCTGCAGATCACATGGAGTTTGGAAGTAGCTGTGCTAGATCATAGCAGTTGCGTTCAGAAAGTCTTTGCACCATGCACACGTCGCAGAATATAAAAGTCACTCCCCCCTCCGCTCTCACTCGAGGTGAATTCTCCGGAGAATATCCTGCTGCGTTCTCACATCTCTGACTTTCTGCAGAATAAATACGAGGAGGCTGGAGGAGAAAACTCTGGATAAAATCAGCTGTTTGTTTTCACTCGTGCCCATTCATCAAACGCCTCTCGGCTTCAAAAACCTACAAGTTCACAAGATGACTGTTTCTGATCCTCAGGCTGCTGCCATTCTGACTTAATCTGTGTAAATAAATCACCCGTTTGCACCTCTTTTGATTCTGAATATTTTCTATTATGTGTCTCTAGCCTCTTGCCCTCCATTCTATTAAAAGCTTCATATCCACCACATAGTGCTCATGGCCCGTGAGAGCCCAGAGAGGGGGGGGGAACACAATGCAGAAGTCCCTCATTATGCGTGCTTTCCAAATTAAATGGATAAGATGTATTATTCATTTGCGGAGAATCCCTCGGCTGTTAGCGAGGGCCCGGCAGGAAAACAGGAAGTGAGGTTTTTCTCTCCACCAGCCCATTTAGCAAATGGTTGAAAGACTCAGTTATGGACCCAGGAGAAAGAAGGCAGCGCTAGCTCACATGAATTACAGGATGTCCACGAGGCCTTTTTGAAAATTGGATGCATTATTGTTATTCATAACGATAGCAGCTTTTCCTGCCACCATGCACGGCTGTTTGTTTTTCCAGCCAACAGGATGTCATGAAAAAAGCACATTTCACTGTCTAGTTTTTCTACAAGTCGAAATACTATTTACACCATTTACACATTATTTTTCTGTGAATTCAGCTGTGCTGCTGTTTTCCTGGTTTGGGGCTATATAGAAATGTAGAAATCTGACAAACCTTTTTTTTGGGTGCTTCTGATGATTTGTCAGTGGTAAATATATCAACCGAACAAGTGCAATGAAAGAGCCGCCGCAGGATGTAAATAATGAACTCCAGGCAGACGGTGCACTATGTGCTCTTGATAGCAGCTTGAAGGTTTTGTTAACACGTTAAAAAGAAGGCTACATGCATGAAACATTTATATATCTTCATGTCATGGTCTCTGCAGTCAGAAGGTCTCATTTGAGGAGGTCTAACTTTGAATTCCCTTATTGGGGAACGTGGTGATCAACGTACATCATCAATAAGAAAATGCAAACATCGCTTCATTCCTCCATTTCATGCCAAAGGTGATTTCTGTGCTTCTTCACTGCTTTGTGAATATTGGACAAAAAATGATTTAAAGAGCCCATATTCTGCCCTTTTTGGGGTTCGTATATTTAATCTATGTTCCTACTTTTGTACGTTCACAAAAGTCTGAAAAAAGTGTCTGTTTTCATGTACTGCTCCTCCTTGCTCCCTCTACGCTCTGAGTCCGTCAGCTGCACTCTGTTGAGCCCACACTGTTAGACCCCACGTGGGCCAAGTCTGCTCTGATTGGTCTGCCGATCCGCTCTGTCGTTATTGGTCAGTTGCTCAGCACGCTTCTCGGAAATTTCAACATGAGCTGCAGGGCCACAACGAGCCAATGGGCTTAGATCAGTGATCTCACACTGACAATGACGTCGGACTGACACATTTTTGTCGAGGGGGGCTAGAACCGAGCGTTACATGCAGCTAATGCTACAGCTAACAGGAGGACGTAGGAGAAGCCGCGTTTCCGCAGAATTTTTGCACATAGATGTGTCTAAACATGCACAGGACACTTGGAAAACACACTAAAGAGCAGATAAAACCAGAAAAAGAAGAATATGGGACCTTTAAATTCCCGCTTGTCAGCAGGAGGCGCCGCTGAGACCGAGGTCTCTTTTCCATGGAAGCCCTGAAGCAATACAAGAAACAATAAAAACAGTTTAAAATAATGACAAACTCAAACACATTCATATTTGTAAACCATTAAACAGTTGCACTTTCTTTCCTAAAGTATTTCAGACATGAGGGCGTTCAGACCGATAATGTGGAACGCTCTGATAATCGTTCCACATTATCAGAGCAGCAACACTGAAAGACGTCTCTAGGGGCGCCGGGTTTTTTTTACAGTCATTTGATTGACAAGTATGAACTTTTCACATCCGGAGCATCACTTCAGAAGAAGGTCAGTCATTTGGTGAGCGAGGTTGCAAATATAAAAACTTGTCTGAGGGTTTCTGTTTTTTTCAAACAATCCAAAGGAGAACCAAATGGGATTAAAACGTAAATATGAAACTGCTTGGTGTACACAGACTCAAGTGTATGAGCACAGAGTGTGTGTGTGTGTGTGTGTGTGTGTGTGTGTGTGTGTGTACATTGTAAATATGTTTGTGTTTACATAATAAACGCTCCCCCACTTCAGCTCTTGACTAAAGAGACTAATTCCCCTTGCATAGCGTGTGATCGTCTGCAGACCGGAGTCCTCCTTTGTCAACAGTGTTTCAGTTTTAAAGAGGGAATTGCAATTAGAGAGGGGGGGGGGCCCAGTCCCCCAACTGGGTCACTCATGACACCGGGGATGTGCAGCAGAAAGTGCTGTGTGCTTGTCATGTCATCTCTCACTAAGCTGCAGTCATTCAGGGGAAATAGAAATTCACATCACAACATTTAGAAACGGTTGCCTTCATTTTAGTATTAAAACGTCTTTTTTCTTCTGCGTCTATCGTTCACATGATGTCTGGTTATTTGAGGACACACAGCGCCAGCGGATGCCGTGTTGTTTAATTGTAATCACAGCTTAATAAAGACCTGCGTGAGTGTGTGTGTGTGTGAGTGTGTGTGTGTGTGTGTGTGAGTGTGAGTGTGTGTGTGTGGGTTGCTGCGTTTTTGTCAGCAGTGTGATAATAATCGTTTTGGAAAATAGCTACAACCGTATTTGAACACATCACAGGTTTTGACTGATGCTTTTTTCACAGCACCGGTCCCGGAGCTGGCCGGGGTCCAGGGCCTTCCCGATTCAGTATAAAATCTGTTCTCTACAACAATGTCAGATGATGCAGGGGCTGGATCCAGGAGTTATGGAGCCCATGATTTCTACCAGGGGAGAGTCTCTGGAGATGACAAAACCTGATACATCTGCGCACAGTATGTTGCTGTGTACAGTCCAAAACTCAAACAAATGTCTTTTCACAGAGGAATTACTGGCTACGTTTTTAGTGGAACATATGGAAATTGGACAGGTTTGATCTCGCTAATTAGCTCACAAATCAATTCTCATAAAAGAGACAGCTCTCTATGATGTTTAGAATGTAGACTACAGTACCCATTTTAAACACTAGGTGTCATAATTAATGTACATATTGCTCCTTTAATGACATTGAACATCTCTTCTACCAGAAACTATGTTTTTTCTTTTGCCACATATCTCCTATTTCATCTCCTGCCGGTCGTATCTTCCTGAAATAGAAGCCGTTAACATAGATACATTGACCTTTTGTCTTGTATCTTATCATATGGTATCAAGATTAACCTTTGGAGTCCAACCCCTAAGTGACAATCTTGTAAATGTTCATGTGAGCTTGTGTTTTCCTCATGCAGTCTAGCTTTATCCAAAGTGTCGGGATGTATTTATAATTTGTGTTAACAAAAAAGGCGGCGTCCATCAAGCCTAAAATGACCTTCTCCTGGCCGCTGAAGACGGCGATGTTTGATAGCTCATTGCTCTTTATTCTCCGTCCTAATGAGAAACATTTCTGTCCACAGCTTGCCGACTGTTCCAGCTCATTATAGCCGCTGTCAAAGCTGCACCTGCTTCAAGTTTAATGTCTTTTCAAACCGGAGCTTCCTTTTTGCTGACTCACTCTCACAGAGATACGCAGTCAGGTGATTGTCGCAATGAATATCATTTCCTGACAGTTTCAACTGTTTCAAATAAACAAACTATAGAGGATTTATTCAGCCTCCAATCAGTTACAGAAACGGTCATATTTCTACTTCTGAAAGTTGTTTTTCGCTGTTTAAAAGTTAACTTTTACCTATTTCTTACAATCTGCAGTGATTTGTTTGCATCTTACGCCTCAGGTGAATTTAAGAAGTCATTTCAAAGTGTTTATTGGAAAAGAGATGACTGCTGGTGTGTTGCTCAGAATTTTAATTGAAGCTCATTCCTATATCGTATCATTTTAAGTTCCTATTATCTTCTAAGAAATTTAGATTATGATTATTTTTAAATAAAACAAACTGAAATTTTAACATAATTCCTGAAAATAATGAAAGCACAACATTAAAGGAGCAGTATGTAACTCTGACCCCTAGTGTTTAAAACGGGTACTGCAGTCTAAATTCTAAACATCATAGAGAGCTGTCTCCCCCCCCCCCTCTCTAGAGTCCATGCTCACACAGGTCACCATGTGGTGGACTCTGAAGCTTCAGTGTTTATCCAGCTCTGCATGGGTCTGTAAACCTTTCTGTGTTCTAACCTCTCTCCATTTTTCAAAAGCATCTCCAATATTGATCCTAGTTTGAGCACGTTTCTGCTCATGGAGCTTATTAGAAACATGCGGGGGGGGGGGGTCTTAAAACCGCCTACCTTCTCTGGTCCAAACAAGTCCAGAGCATTCAGGAGCAGAATCTAAAGTTAGAAGGAGGACATACTGACTGCTGCATTGTTGTCAGAGAAGCCAGCACTTCAACATGTTTCCTTAATGATCAGATAATAAGATACCTTTATCATCTCACTCTCTACATATTTTACTGATTAGTCCTTTAAGGTGTACTTTTCCATTGCTCCTCTTGTAAGCATGAGACACTGACGCATGCTTCATCATATGCTTTGTAACCTCTTACTTGCTCTTGAACAGCATCTCTCGGCAGTGTGGGAGATCTACAAAGCAGGGGGATGATTTGATTTGATCAAGGACTTCACATAAACAATCTTTCATGGAAAATCCCCCAGAACTCACCATCTAATCAGCTTCAATCAGCAAGTCGGGCAACATCGATGCATTTAATCTCTACCTCCAAAATTACCTCCACACTCGCTGTATTTGCTCATTCTAAAGTGCTGAATTCATCCATGTAGACTTCAACATCCGGGGGAGAAATCCCGTATAATTCCACCTGAAATGAATACCTCTCTCATCTCTTGAGTGCCTGTGGTATTAAGAAAGTGCTTCAAAAGAAACCAAGAAACAAACAAGAGACACGAACAGATTAAAGAGGAATTAAATAATTAAATGAGATTAAAAATAATGCAGTAACAAATGAACATAATTACACAAAAAAAAAAAAACAAGCACTTTGAGGGAATGCAAAGCTAAAATAAATTGTTTTTTAAGAGAGATTATTGCAGAGAAACGGAACAGCCCGGTCTGATCTCCTGCAGCTCCCCTCTGGTTTCAAGCCTCGACCACAAAACTACTAACTGAGAAAATAACGTTGGTGAAAAATATCCCTTTGGCCTTTTTCATGTGCAGCGATCTGGCCAGAAGAATGAAACGGTAAAAGGTTAGTATGTGCACTTATAACCTACATCTGTTGGGAATAAATGGATGAAGATACGGAGGGGGCAGCTGGATCTTCTTTTTGCAGCACAGAGCCTTGCTTTCTGGCTGAAGCGTTTTGATTCAGTGGGCACACAAGCACCACTTTCTCCAAGCATTTAATCCGTCTCTCATTTCAGTATTTTTGGGTTTTATTGTAGAGAGTGGGCAGAGGATAGAGTCAGAAATCAGAGAGAGAAAGAGAGAGAGAGAGAGAGAGGGGACCGGCATGCGGGAAAGGAGCCACAGGTGGGATTAGAATCTGGGCGGACTATAGCCTCTGTACATCGGGGGCGCGCACTGACCACTATGCTACCGGCCAATTTAACTTAATTTAACTAATTAAACCCGTTGAAAAGTCTCCAGAACCTGAAAAATTACTTCAAAACTATAGGGAAAAATCTAGTAAAGGTCAAAATTCTGCAAATTTATGCTCTTCTAGTTTTACCGTTTGAAATGGTGGTGCAGTGGTTAGCTCTGTTGCCTCACAGCGAGGAGGTTCCTGGTTCAAATCCCTGTCGGATAGGGCCTCTATATGTGGAGTTTGCGTGTTCTCTGGGTGTATGCGTTCTCTCTGGGTACTCTGGCTTCCTCCCACAGTCCAAACACATGCTCGTTAGGTTAACTGGAGACTCTAAATTGTCTGTAGGTGTGAATGTGAGTGTGGCTGGTTGTCTGTCTCTACATGTGAACCCTGTGATTGACTGGCGATCAGTACAGGTTGTAACCCCAATGACAGCTGGGATCGGCTCCAGACCCCCCGCGACCCCGACCAGGAAAAGCGGAATAGATAATGGAGGGATGGAAATTTGTTTTGTCATCTAGTAGAAAGAGTAACCTCAAGTAGCCTGAAAGAGATCTTTCAAACATGCGCCGTGTAGTTACAGGTTCAGATGTTGGTCAGTGTGAATCAACATGCACATACTTTCACCTTAAAGTCACCAGACCAATCTAATATATCAAGTAAAGATGAGTCTATTTGTGACCTTATGAAAGATCCCTGATACTGTGTGCAGCTACAAGCCGAGGCCAGACTCGTTCCAAAGTGTGTTTCTCTCTCTCTGCAGTTTCGGGTCAAAATGTGAGACATATACCAAACTATTGATTTGTTCTAAAAACCCTGATAATGATAAAACGAGTTATACTTTTTTATGTTCCAGAGTTGAAAGTAAAAATGACAAAGAGAGAAACTGCGTGTAGCGATATATTCAGATGAAATGACTTCAGCTTCACTCCCTCTGGAGAGAGAAAACCAAGTGTGCAAAGTCTATTAGGCTCGGCCTCGAGTGCCGCCTCGCTGGTCTCACACATACTTCTCTGAGATGAAGACAGAGTATTCTCTTTGAAATATTGTAATCTTTACAGAGAATTATAAAGTTAGGAACGGATGCGGTTGTCATGGCCACCAGCTCCTATTGCTTTTAATGGAATGGAGCAGTAAATCAACCTGACAAAAAACAAATCTTTTATTTTAAACACAATTACAGTCCCACAGGTCATGGGATCTTTTTTATTCCTCAGCTATATGAAGAACCTTTTGACAGCAGGGAAATGTTAAACGAAATCAATTAATTTGCTTTGTTGTCTCCGTTCGTCTGTAGACGGTGATGTCTGCAATTAAATGGTTATTGAAGTGATATTTACAGAAGATTCAAAAGAGGATTAGGGTGCCTGAAAAAAATAGGTCTGACTTTTTTTTCTCAGAATTCTGAGATGAAATGAAGTCAAGTTCGTAAAACACATCAGGTAATAAAAATGCTTTACAGACAAGGCATAATAAAACAGATAGGCTAATAAAAACGTATTAAAAAGTGTTAGTACTTGGAGATTAAAATCTGAATTCTGACAGTTTTCTGAGTTCGATTTCTGACGCCGAACGCTATAAGAAAAAAGTCTGAAATTAAAGTCAGAATTCTGAACTAGACATTATTGTGAGCGGCACTAATCCTTTTACGTATATATATATATATATATATATACATGTATATATATATATATATATATACATGTATATATATATATATATATATATATATATATATATACATGTATATATATATATATATATATACATGTATATATATATATATATATACATGTATATATATATATATATATATATACATGTATATATATATATATATATATATATACATGTATATATATATATATATATATATATATATATATATATATATATATATACATGTATATATATATATATATATATATATATACATGTATATATATATATATATACATATATATACATGTATATATATGTATATTTATATATATTCTTCATGGCAAGAAAATGTTTTCTAGATTAAGAAATATTCTAAGGAGTTACCTGGTACTAAAGGGACTCAACAGAGCCCATTATACAAATAAAAATATCTTCTTTTTATATCGTATTTATTCATAATTATACTGTTTTTGTAACTATACTAAAACTATATTTCTAAGACTTCTTTAGGAGGTCATTATGCTCCTCTTTGTCTCAAAATGAAGTAGAAAAAATAAGAGAAGAAGAACAGAAGAAGAAGAAGAAGCCGTGGCGTCCACTAGAGGGCGCGTCTGATTGGCTGTGGTGCTAGAACGAGTAAAATTGGATTACGTCACAATCTCATTCTGGAACGCGGTTGGCTACTCTTGTTGCCATGGCTACAGCTTCCAAAGGTTCGCCCAAAAAAAGTTTGACTGAAGCGAAGTAAACATGAAGAAAAACACGGCTTCTCTCGAGGTGTCGATGAAACAAAGGTGAATTCTTTCCTTCTTGTCATCTTTGTTGGAAACGTATCCGATAAAAAATAAAGACGTACGAGGAGGACGGCGCGGCTAACGACGTCAGACGTCATTTGGAGTTTGAATACGAAGTTAGAAGTTGTGTCGAGGAGGCCTGACTACTTTTCTGTGGATAATATGGATTTAAATGATTTCTGTGGATTTAACATCTCAGGATAATCTCATCCAGAAACTCTCCCTCAAACCGGATGGATAAATCAGCACATCAGAATCCATAGAGCTGAGTTGTTGTGACACCTGCTAGCTAACAGGTGTAATGCTATGCTAATGCATGCTAATGAGCATTGACTTATACATGGCATGTCCGCTGCTGCCGGGGCCGTGGGCTAAGTGGACTGTTCTCTAATTAGTATCCTGAAATATATAATTGAATTAAGAATATTAGAACGTCTGGCGGCATTTAACAAGCTAATTGACTCCACATGGATGTTTCCTAACAGACCATACATCAGGTTTCCTCATTTATTAAATTAAGAAGGGTCACTGTTACTCAGTGGTGTAGTGGTGCCTGAAGAAGGGATACTCTTCATTTATCCTCAGATGTTTTTTAAGTGGCCTGACCTGTCCCACAGAGAACAAACAGACTCTGTTATATACAGTCACATGCATATTTCCTTCACCTAAAAAATCGTCCTGGACCAGATTTTATAATTTGAACTGGCCAACAGACTATAGGCTATGACAAATACATAGCTATGCATTTTGAGTGAACTATTCCATATTCCCAAGCAATGCTGGGGTATTTATTCTTAATTTAACATATTTAATCAATCCTCAACGGGAAATAAGTGTTTCAGTTACTGAGAGACATTCATCTCACACACATGCACAAATGCATGAATTGAGAGATGTCAGAGTGGGACTGCTGAACAGAGTGAACAGGGTTCAGTGCCTTGCTCAAGAGCACCTCTGCAGTACAATGTGTCAGCAGCTCGCAGAGTTTTAAGACTTGGGATCTTGAGCTGCAAGACAACAACTAGATTCCTACAGAGATGATTTCCCATCATGCATAGTTGTCTACAGAACTACCATAGAATCAGTCCATAATCTGAGGAAAAAATATTGAATATATATATATTATTTTCAAATAATATATTGAAAGTCTGGTTGTTGTGAGTCTGTTGTGCCTCATCCTAGATTGAGCCATGTAGTGCTGGGAAATTAATTAATGTTCAATTTCAATTATGATTTTGGCGTCTCACGATCATGAAAACGAAAGTAAATCGAGATGAAACGATTTCTGTGCCGCATGCTATGCTGTGCTCGATTTGAGGTTTTGTCATGTGTTGTAAATGTTTCAAAGACTTTGTTGCAATCAAAAAAACAGATAGTGTCTAAAGGATGCCATCAAACTTGTGCAGTTTTGACAGTTTGCTTGTAATGTTTTGTAATTAAGACCCAGAAATGACCAAATATAAAGAGCCTAAACATCTTTTTTTGTGCTCTGGTATCAAAACAAATATCTATCTATTATATAAAAATTTACAAATTTACAAATGATCCCTGCACTCAAGTTCACTTCATTTGTCTGTCTACTCGCCGTTATACTGAATAGTTTCTGCTGATAATATGTCTACACTCCTGCACTTTAACTTACTTTAACTAGTATCACTGATTGCACAGCTCCCTATGTCAATACTGTCCATTTACAACTCTAATCTTTCATATTTAAGACTAGAAGTAATGTTTAGTTAAATCCTGGTTGTATATATTCTCATTCTTAGTTTTGATATTTTTAGTACTTATTTACTTTGTATTTAATATTATATTGTGTTTAAATTTGCTAATATTGTGTTTTTTACTCATATTGTGTGTTTGAACAACCTGCTGCTGTAACGCCACAATTTCCCAGTTTGGGATCAATAAAGTAATTCTATTCTATTCTATTCTATTCTATATAAGTTTTTTTTTTAACTATAATCATATCTTGATTTATCCCCGCACCACGTTGGCATTTGGAGCAGTCATTGTGCACAGCCATTCAGCCTTCTGTCAGCTGATACATTTTAACACCGCTTCATTTGAGCAGCTCTCCATCTAATGCCACTCCGAGCGATTCCTGATAACGCCACACGTGCCACCAGTCGGCCCTCCCGAAGGGACCCGCGACTGAGGGCAGCAATTAGCCAACAAAAGTTAATCTCAATCAATTTCAATTTCACCTTTGTAGAAACGATTGAGAACACAAGGGGTTAACTATCCGCCCTGCAGTTATTGATCGGTGTTTCTCGCTGGCCTGTTAATTAGGGTGACTGATTTGGCACCCGGGTTAGAGTGAGAGATGAATGATAAGAGGAAGAGGAGAGGACTGCGGGGTAAATCCTAACTGCTGTTCAACTAATTTCAGTCCTCTGTTGCTTCCTCTCTTTCTGTCCTCTCCTCTGTTTCTTCCTCTCTTTCTGTCCTCCTCTCCTCTGTTTCTTCCTCTCTTTCTGTCCTCTCCTCTGTTTCTTCTTCTCTTTCTGTCCTCCTCTCCTCTGTTTCTTCTTCTCTTTCTGTCCTCCTCTCCTCTGTTTCTTCTTCTCTTTCTGTCCTCCTCTCCTCTGTTTCTTCTTCTCTTTCTGTCCTCCTCTCCTCTGTTTCTTCCTCTCTTTCCGTCCTCCTCTCCTCTGTTTCTTCTTCTCTTTCTGTCCTCCTCTCCTCTGTTGCTTCCTCTCTTTCCGTCCTCCTCTCCTCTGTTGCTTCTTCTCTTTCCGTCCTCCTCTCCTCTGTTTCTTCTTCTCTTTCTGTCCTCCTCTCCTCTGTTTCTTCTTCTCTTTCTGTCCTCCTCTCCTCTGTTGCTTCTTCTCTTTCCGTCCTCCTCTCCTCTGTTTCTTCTTCTCTTTCCGTCCTCCTCTCCTCTGTTTCTTCTTCTCTTTCTGTCCTCCTCTCCTCTGTTTCTTCCTCTCTTTCCGTCCTCCTCTCCTCTGTTTCTTCTTCTCTTTCAGTTCTTCTTCTCTTTCTGTCCTCCTCTCCTCTGTTTCTTCCTCTCTTTCTATCCTCTCCTCTGTTTCTTCCTCTCTTTCCGTCCTCCTCTCCTCTGTTTCTTCTTCTCTTTCTGTCCTCTCCTCTGTTTCTTCTTCTCTTTCAGTCCTCCTCTCCTCTGTTTCTTCTTCTCTTTCCGTCCTCTCCTCTGTTTCTTCTTCTCTTTCTGTCCTCCTCTCCTCTGTTTCTTCTTCTCTTTCTGTCCTCCTCTCCTCTGTTTCTTCTTCTCTTTCAGTCCTCCTCTCCTCTGTTTCTTCTTCTCTTTCCGTCCTCTCCTCTGTTTCTTCTTCTCTTTCCGTCATCCTCTCCTCTGTTTCTTATTCTCTTTCCGTCCTCTCCTCTGTTTCTTCTTCTCTTTCTGTCCTCCTCTCCTCTGTTTCTTCTTCTCTTTCTGTCCTCCTCTCCTCTGTTTCTTCTTCTCTTTCTGTCCTCCTCTCCTCTGTTGCTTCCTCTCTTTCTTTCCTCCTCTCCTCTGTTTCTTCTTCTCTTTCTGTCCTCCTCTCCTCTGTTGCTTCCTCTCTTTCTTTCCTCCTCTCCTCTGTTTCTTCCTCTCTTTCTGTCCTCCTCTCCTCTGTTTCTTCTTCTCTTTCTGTCCTCTCCTCTGTTGCTTCCTCTCTTTCTGTCCTCTCCTCTGTTTCTTCTTCTCTTTCTGTCCTCTCCTCTGTTTCTTCTTCTCTTTCTGTCCTCCTCTCCTCTGTTTCTTCTTCTCTTTCTGTCCTCCTCTCCTCTGTTTCTTCTTCTCTTTCTGTCCTCCTCTCCTCTGTTTCTTCTTCTCTTTCTGTCCTCTCCTCTGTTTCTTCTTCTCTTTCTGTCCTCTCCTCTGTTGCTTCTTCTCTTTCTGTCCTCCTCTCCTCTGTTTCTTCCTCTCTTTCCGTCCTCCTCTCCTCTGTTTCTTCCTCTCTTTCCGTCCTCCTCTCCTCTGTTGCTTCCTCTCTTTCTGTCCTCCTCTCCTCTGTTTCTTCTTCTCTTTCTGTCCTCCTCTCCTCTGTTTCTTCTTCTCTTTCTGTCCTCTCCTCTGTTGCTTCTTCTCTTTCTGTCCTCCTCTCCTCTGTTTCTTCCTCTCTTTCCGTCCTCCTCTCCTCTGTTTCTTCCTCTCTTTCCGTCCTCCTCTCCTCTGTTTCTTCCTCTCTTTCCGTCCTCCTCTCCTCTGTTTCTTCTTCTCTTTCCGTCCTCTCCTCTGTTTCTTCCTCTCTTTCAGTCCTCCTCTCCTCTGTTTCTTCCTCTCTTTCTGTCCTCCTCTCCTCTGTTTCTTCTTCTCTTTCTGTCCTCCTCTCCTCTGTTTCTTCTTCTCTTTCCGTCCTCTCCTCTGTTTCTTCTCTTTCCGTCCTCCTCTCCTCTGTTTCTTCTTCTCTTTCTGTCCTCCTCTCCTCTGTTTCTTCCTCTCTTTCAGTCCTCCTCTCCTCTGTTTCTTCTTCTCTTTCTTTCCTCCTCTCCTCTGTTTCTTCCTCTCTTTCTGTCCTCCTCTCCTCTGTTTCTTCTTCTCTTTCCGTCCTCTCCTCTGTTTCTTCTCTTTCTGTCCTCCTCTCCTCTGTTTCTTCCTCTCTTTCTGTCCTCCTCTCCTCTGTTTCTTCCTCTCTTTCTGTCCTCCTCTCCTCTGTTTCTTCTTCTCTTTCTGTCCTCTCCTCTGTTTCTTCTCTTTCCGTCCTCCTCTCCTCTGTTTCTTCTTCTCTTTCTGTCCTCCTCTCCTCTGTTTCTTCCTCTCTTTGTGTCCTCCTCTCCTCTGTTTCTTCCTCTCTTTCTGTCCTCCTCTCCTCTGTTTCTTCTTCTCTTTCTGTCCTCTCCTCTGTTTCTTCTCTTTCCGTCCTCCTCTCCTCTGTTTCTTCTTCTCTTTCTGTCCTCCTCTCCTCTGTTTCTTCCTCTCTTTCAGTCCTCTCCTCTGTTTCGTCCTCTCTTTCTGTCCTCCTCTCCTCTGTTTCTTCTTCTCTTTCTGTCCTCCTCTCCTCTGTTTCTTCTCTTTCCGTCCTCCTCTCCTCTGTTTCTTCCTCTCTTTCTGTCCTCCTCTCCTCTGTTTCTTCCTCTCTTTCTGTCCTCCTCTCCTCTGTTTCTTCCTCTCTTTCTGTCCTCTCCTCTGTTTCTTCTTCTCTTTCTGTCCTCCTCTCCTCTGTTTCTTCTTCTCTTTCTGTCCTCCTCTCCTCTGTTTCTTCCTCTCTTTCTGTCCTCTCCTCTGTTTCTTCTTCTCTTTCTGTCCTCCTCTCCTCTGTTTCTTCCTCTCTTTCTGTCCTCTCCTCTGTTTCTTCTTCTCTTTCTGTCCTCCTCTCCTCTGTTTCTTCCTCTCTTTCTGTCCTCCTCTCCTCTGTTTCTTCCTCTCTTTCTGTCCTCCTCTCCTCTGTTTCTTCCTCTCTTTCAGTCCTCCTCTCCTCTGTTTCTTCTTCTCTTTCTGTCCTCTCCTCTGTTTCTTCTTCTCTTTCAGTCCTCCTCTCCTCTGTTTCTTCTTCTCTTTCTGTCCTCTCCTCTCCTCTGTTTCTTCTTCTCTTTCCGTCCTCCTCTCCTCTGTTTCTTCCTCTCTTTCTGTCCTCCTCTCCTCTGTTTCTTCTTCTATTTCTGTCCTCCTCTCCTCTGTTTCTTCCTCTCTTTCTGTCCTCCTCTCCTCTGTTGCTTCCTCTCTTTCAGTCCTCTCCTCTGTTTCTTCCTCTCTTTCTGTCCTCCTCTCCTCTGTTTCTTCCTCTCTTTCTGTCCTCCTCTCCTCTGTTGCTTCCTCTCTTTCAGTCCTCTCCTCTGTTTCTTCCTCTCTTTCTGTCCTCCTCTCCTCTCTGTTTCTTCTCTTTCTGTCCTCCTCTCCTCTGTTTCTTCCTCTCTTTCTGTCCTCCTCTCCTCTGTTTCTTCTCTTTCTGTCCTCTCCTCTGTTTCTTCTTCTCTTTCTGTCCTCTCCTCTGTTTCTTCCTCTCTTTCTGTCCTCCTCTCCTCTGTTGCTTCCTCTCTTTCTGTCCTCCTCTCCTCTGTTTCTTCCTCTCTTTCTCTCCTCCTCTCCTCTGTTTCTTCCTGTCTTTCCATCCTCCTCTCCTCTGTTTCTTCTTATCTTTCTGTCCTCTCCTCTCCTCTGTTTCTTCTTCTCTTTCCGTCCTCCTCTCCTCTGTTTCTTCCTCTCTTTCTGTCCTCCTCTCCTCTGTTTCTTCTTCTCTTTCAGTCCTCCTCTCCTCTGTTTCTTCTTCTCTTTCTGTCCTCTCCTCTGTTTCTTCCTCTCTTTCTGTCCTCCTCTCCTCTGTTTCTTCTTCTCTTTCTGTCCTCTCCTCTGTTTCTTCTTCTCTTTCTGTCCTCTCCTCTGTTTCTTCTTCTCTTTCAGTCCTCCTCTCCTCTGTTTCTTCTTCTCTTTCTGTCCTCTCCTCTCCTCTGTTTCTTCTTCTCTTTCCGTCCTCCTCTCCTCTGTTTCTTCCTCTCTTTCTGTCCTCCTCTCCTCTGTTTCTTCTTCTATTTCTGTCCTCCTCTCCTCTGTTTCTTCCTCTCTTTCAGTCCTCCTCTCCTCTGTTTCTTCTTCTCTTTCCGTCCTCCTCTCCTCTGTTTCTTCCTCTCTTTCCGTCCTCCTCTCCTCTGTTTCTTCCTCTCTTTCTGTCCTCTCCTCTGTTTCTTCCTCTCTTTCTGTCCTCCTCTCCTCTGTTTCTTCCTCTCTTTCTGTCCTCCTCTCCTCTGTTTCTTCTTCTCTTTCTGTCCTCTCCTCTGTTTCTTCCTCTCTTTCTGTCCTCCTCTCCTCTGTTGCTTCCTCTCTTTCTGTCCTCCTCTCCTCTGTTTCTTCCTCTCTTTCTGTCCTCCTCTCCTCTGTTTCTTCCTGTCTTTCCATCCTCCTCTCCTCTGTTTCTTCCTCTCTTTCAGTCCTCCTCTCCTCTGTTTCTTCTTCTCTTTCCGTCCTCCTCTCCTCTGTTTCTTCTTCTCTTTCTGTCCTCCTCTCCTCTGTTGCTTCTTCTCTTTCTGTCCTCTCCTCTGTTTCTTCCTCTCTTTCAGTCCTCCTCTCCTCTGTTTCTTCCTCTCTTTCTGTCCTCCTCTCCTCTGTTTCTTCTTCTCTTTCTGTCCTCTCCTCTGTTTCTTCCTCTCTTTCTGTCCTCCTCTCCTCTGTTTCTTCTTCTCTTTCTGTCCTCTCCTCTGTTTCTTCTTCTCTTTCTGTCCTCCTCTCCTCTGTTTCTTCTTCTCTTTCTGTCCTCTCCTCTGTTTCTTCCTCTCTTTCTGTCCTCCTCTCCTCTGTTTCTTCTTCTCTTTCTGTCCTCTCCTCTGTTTCTTCCTCTCTTTCTGTCCTCCTCTCCTCTGTTTCTTCCTCTCTTTCTGTCCTCCTCTCCTCTGTTTCTTCTTCTCTTTCTGTCCTCTCCTCTGTTTCTTCCTCTCTTTCTGTCCTCCTCTCCTCTGTTTCTTCCTCTCTTTCTGTCCTCTCCTCTGTTTCTTCTTCTCTTTCAGTCCTCCTCTCCTCTGTTTCTTCTTCTCTTTCTGTCCTCTCCTCTGTTTCTTCTTTTCTTTCTGTCCTCTCCTCTGTTTCTTCTTCTCTTTCTGTCCTCTCCTCTGTTGCTTCCTCTCTTTCTGTCCTCTCCTCTGTTTCTTCTTCTCTTTCTGTCCTCCTCTCCTCTGTTTCTTCTTCTCTTTCCGTCCTCCTCTCCTCTGTTTCTTCCTCTCTTTCAGTCCTCCTCTCCTCTGTTTCTTCTTCTCTTTCTGTCCTCTCCTCTGTTGCTTCCTCTCTTTCTGTCCTCTCCTCTGTTTCTTCTTCTCTTTCTGTCCTCCTCTCCTCTGTTTCTTCTTCTCTTTCTGTCCTCCTCTCCTCTGTTTCTTCTTCTCTTTCCGTCCTCCTCTCCTCTGTTTCTTCTTCTCTTTCAGTCCTCCTCTCCTCTGTTGCTTCCTCTCTTTCTGTCCTCTCCTCTGTTTCTTCTTCTCTTTCTGTCCTCTCCTCTGTTTCTTCTTCTCTTTCCGTCCTCCTCTCCTCTGTTTCTTCTTCTCTTTCTGTCCTCTCCTCTGTTTCTTCCTCTCTTTCCGTCCTCTCCTCTGTTTCTTCCTCTCTTTCCGTCCTCTCCTCTGTTTCTTCTTCTCTTTCTGTCCTCCTCTCCTCTGTTTCTGTCCTCTCCTCTGTTTCTTCCTCTCTTTCCGTCCTCTCCTCTGTTTCTTCTTCTCTTTCTGTCCTCCTCTCCTCTGTTTCCGTCCTCTCCTCTGTTTCTTCTTCTCTTTCCGTCCTCCTCTCCTCTGTTTCTTCTTCTCTTTCAGTCCTCCTCTCCTCTGTTGCTTCCTCTCTTTCTGTCCTCTCCTCTGTTTCTTCTTCTCTTTCTGTCCTCTCCTCTGTTTCTTCTTCTCTTTCCGTCCTCCTCTCCTCTGTTTCTTCTTCTCTTTCTGTCCTCTCCTCTGTTTCTTCTTCTCTTTCTGTCCTCCTCTCCTCTGTTTCTTCTTCTCTTTCTGTCCTCCTCTCCTCTGTTTCTTCCTCTCTTTCTGTCCTCTCCTCTGTTTCTTCTTCTCTTTCAGTTCTCTCCTCTGTTTCTTCTTCTCTTTCTGTCCTCCTCTCCTCTGTTTCTTCTTCTCTTTCTGTCCTCTCCTCTGTTTCTTCTTCTCTTTCAGTCCTCTCCTCTGTTTCTTCCTCTCTTTCCGTCCTCCTCTGATTCCTACTCTTGTCTATTTTCCCCTCATTGCCTTGATGAATCAGGCTCGATGGAGACATTTCCTGTCACTCACATGGCGGATGCTCTACACATAACATGCTATTTACCCACGACAAGAAGCTGCACGCTGATAATTTGTTTCTTATGTATTTTTCATGATGTGTCGTTCGCAGAAGACGGCAAAAAAAAGGTTATTTTTCTCCCCGCTGAAGGAAGAAACTGCTTCAAGCTGTCTTCTTGTCATGTCTCATTGATGTGGGCATGATATAGAATGAATAAAACCCCCACCGCAGACACACGTAGCTCCTTTTTGTGGGAGCTTTTCCATGAGTTGCCTGGCTGCCCACTCCGCCACTTGGCTATGCTCGGCTACACAGGTGACAGCGAGGCGTATAGCTGTGAGAGCGAGGCAGGCAGCGCTCGGAGGCAGGCCCTTAATTGAAATCCCCCTCCTAATGTGAGACGGAGGAGATGGAGCTGTAAAAAGGGGCCTGTAATTACTGAGGCCACTAATGAGAGATAATTAGGTCATATGGCGATGTCTCCACCCGGGCTGTGCAGCGAGTGTGGTCAGGAATAAAAAAGGTGGGTAAACTATGGAGTCGTGTTGCTCATCACCATTATGTAGCCTCATTTCAAATGATTAGTTCATTAGTAATAATAATAAGAAATCTTTTTTTTGTTATCACCACTGCAGTGAATACTAACAAAGCCACACACACACACACACACACACACACACACTCACGGGCCTGAGAGGGACGAGTGAATTAAGCAGCAATAAAAGCTACCGCGCTCCATAAACGAGACGCTGTAAGAACAAATAGAAAGATTAATCAGTTCTTTTAATATTTCATCCACGACGTTTAGAGACATTTTCTCTGCAACTTTTGTATTCACACTTTCCACGACTCTCTCTAACTTTGAATGTTTTTTTGGGCCTTGAAACATTTTTTAAAGTTTATTTTTTTGGGAGAGAGTAGGGGGGATGGCCTGCAGCAAAAAGGCCGAGGTCGGATTCAAACCAATGGACGCTGCGATGAGGACTAAAGCCTCTGTACATGGGGCGTGCAACATATCCGCTTGGCGCCCCATTTCTTAAATAGCTGTACCCCAAATAACTAGGAATGTTTCTAACAACTAATTTAAAAAGTCGCCCAAATGCAAATTAAAATATTTGAATAGTCCCATGGTAAGAAAATTATGATTTTTTAAATGGAAACAGTTAAAATTCAGATAAAGTTTTGACAGTAATGTATCTCTCTTTTTCTGTGGGACCTTGTGGAGCTCGGCTTTTCTTAGATACAAAGTATGGGTGGCTTTTAAGGACAAAAAGGTTGAAAACCACTGATTTACTCCATGAAATCTAACAAAAAAATGGAGCACCGATAGCCTTAGCGGTTATGGCACACGCCCCATGTGCAGAAGCTGTGTTCCTCGCCGCAGCGGCTGTGGGTTCAAATCCGGCCTAGACCCTTTTCTGCATGTCACCCCCGCTCTCTTCTCCTAACATTTCCTGTCTCTCTTCAGCCATCTAATGAAAAGGCCAAAAAGACCCCAAAATAACCTTTGCAAAAAAAGAAAAGAAAAACACAATCTTCTTAGAGTCCAATGTCACATTTTAGAATAATACTAATACTATTAATAACTTATTTATCATATTTAGTTTTTATAAATGTCCTTTATGTTTGAAAGAACAATCAAAATTGTTCCAAATTGTTGTTAAAAGGATTTTTAATACTAAAGCAGGTTAAAAAGCTTATAGTGTTCATGTGAGATGAGAATGAAATATTAATTATAGGAAATAAAAGTGCTGCAAAATGATACCTTTGGTGCAGTACATGATCTTTGTTACATTCAACCTCTGCTGGTGTTATATTATTAACAGTGGACTTCATTTCTAAGGCCTCAACCTGAATCTCTGAGTGCTGCCCTGCAGCATTTACTCCAAGCTTCTGGTTCTTTACACCACACCGACACCGATGAAAACATGCTTCACTTTGAAAACTAATTTTCCCTCTCACTCTCCTCTTGTCTTCCACTGAACAAATCAAGTGAATATGAGCAATACTGCAAAGTGGACAGTCAAACATGACACATTTTCATTCACCAACACGCACATTCATACCAAGGCTTCACTTTGACACACGTCTGTTGTATTTCTCTCTTCATGTATTCCTCTCATTTCTCCTCAGACTGCTCACAAAAGGCAGTATTTTGTAAAAAAAAGAATCCCTCGCTTATCGTTTTGGGTTTACCTCAGATGTTGGTGGATTGATTTTGGGGTGAGGCTGGGACACGGCTTCATGTTGAACGTGCTCGGTTGTGCGTTGGCGTGACTAATATAGGATTTTTTTTTTGTTGCTATGATGGTCATGGTCAGAGAGGCGTGATTATGTAGAGCCTCCGCAGTACATGAATGAATGATTCCAGCACATCCAGCATGAAAAAAAGCCTTTCTACACCACAAGTCTCTTTACAGCTGTGTATTGATGTTGCACTTTATGTTTCTCTGGCTGCTCAGGGAAAACATTTCTACATTCTTTAGTTTACTGTCTCTTTTTTCAGGGGCTAACGCGGACGTCGATATTTTCTGGGGTTTGTTTTGTGTGCACTGCTCAGTTTGTGGAAAACATTGATTTGTTCTTTTGGTTATTTTTCTTTTGGCTTAGCTCAGTGTTAGAGGATGAAAAAAAAGTATCTCAGTGGCTTACATGTAGCTCACAGGGGCGGTGAATGCACGATGAGCTCACTGATCTACACACACATTGACTGGCTGTGTCACGTGTTCCTCAGACTCTGTGAAGTTTAAACGTTTAACAAAAAAAGGGGCAGCAGAATCAGCCATGTGTCTTTTTTATTGAAGGAGCACAGGAGTTAAAGTAGAGGAGTCATGGGCCAGGCTTTGGAAAGCTCTAATGGGCTTCTTCTTCAGAGCTCTTCAGGATAATGACCTCTTCAGCTCGCCAACCATTTAAGTGATCTCCAGTTAATTGGGCAGGAACCTCAATCATGTCGACCCCCCGCACCACCGCCGCCACCACATCCCCCGACCTCTCCTCTTATCCATTAGCAGTGTTTCTGTTCCTCACTGTTCACGGTGTCTTCAGAGAGAATCATCCGCACAGTTGAAGTTGTCATGTTTACATTCTTTTTACGGCTGTAAAATTAAGAGTTCTTTTGGTGTCCACATAGGCAAAGTGGAAAATCATTTTTAAAGATCATTACGGTTCTAAACAAATTTCCCCCAGGTTGACAATCAATCTTCATCAGAATTAGAATCAGAATCAGAATCAGAATCGGGATTATTGCCAAGTACATTTACAGATACAAGGAATTTGACTTGGTGTATTGGTGCTAAACAATTAACAAGGAAATAAATCAGAACTAGCAACAACTTAAATAATACAGAATAAGAAGAAT
>NC_083629.1:24581899-24656924 GCF_963584025.1 Labrus mixtus | reverse complement strand
ATAAGCCGGCTTTTGAAGATGAAGGTCGTTAAAGGTTTTAATGTGCAACATTTTAAACATTAAAATAGTAGATATGAAATATCTTAATTTGATATATCGTTGAGTTGCTGTTCTGAGCTCTGTGTTCACACTTAGGGCGGTGTGGGCGGAGCCTCCTTTAGCTTGTTTAGGGGCCTGTGTCCACAGACGGCGCTTTTGACAGTCCTACAAATGGCTCCACTTGAGGGAGGGACGGGGGAGGAGGGGAAGGGTGCTAAAGTGAGACATCCCGTCAACATGTACTCTTAAAAGTGACAGATATTTAGAATATCTCGTGCAAATTCTTTACTGCCCTTTGTAGTTTTTGCTATGAATGTTTAAAGGCTTTATATGTGATGTTTTGATCCAGCAGATGTCGCCTTTGAGCACCAGCATGAAACCAAAACAACTCGCGCTGCATTGTTGTGTTAGCATGCTAATGCTAGTGATCTTTATTCTGCTCGTATCTTCACACTGCATGTAAATTTACCTGAAATGAGCGTGATCTAGAAACACAGTTAAGCAGTGAGTACAGTATGTTATTCTTCTTTTCTCTAGTCCCTCAATTAAACAACTTTTATACACGAGGGGAGGAGTCAGCCGGCCGTCCTGGCGATGTAAACAAACTGAAGATAGGACTCTGAAAACTCTGAAAACATCACAGACAGTGGGACTCGGGTGTTACACCCATTGTAGACAGTCATGACTCACAGAGTTATTTTCAGAGGATATACTTGATTTATATATTTAAGTGTGAAAAATCACATTTAAAGACTTTAAAGATTTCCATCCTCTCATATGAAGCAAACAGGAGAAAATAAATCCAAAGCAAAAGGTGGAAAATGGTAGAAAATACATTTGGAGCTGCATCACAATATTTTCACACTGAACGCACCCCTGATTCTCATCCCCAATCCTTCCCCTGCCTTTGACTGTCGAGATAAGATGGACCCTCCTTTTCCCAGCCCAAAGCCTTCATTTGAAATGGGAGTTATGTCAGGGGGGAGATTTGTCTGATTTGTGCGGGTGTGTGTACGCTGTGATAGAAATCCCCATCCCTCTCTAATCCACACTGACTCAATTTACCCGCAAACCGGCTGCGTTTTATCACGCTCTTTTTCCAGCGCATCACGCAGGTATCTCTCTGTGTTACATCACATAACTGGTTATTCAGGGACCCGGTGGGATGAGCGCTGTGCGGTGAACTCCCAGTAACAACCGTCACTTTCACATTATCCCAAAAGAGTCGGACTCGCTGAGCTCCGTAATGAATTTCAGTCCGATTTAAGTTCACGGGCTGTAAAGTCGGCAATAAATCGATAAAGAACCCCCCCCCCCCCCCCCCCCCCGACTACATCTCTGAGAGGAGAGGCAGAATGTCTTGAAGAGACGTGTTGATATATAATACATCGCTCATCACTGCACATTTCATCCTCACAGCTGGTGGTTCCATTTTTCATCGGTGTTCTTCTCTTTATATTCCTCTTGATCTAAGGAGAAGAGATGGAGACAAATATGCTGGAAAAATGTCTCCTAATTTCAGTTTTTTTAATCTCATACATCGTGAACATGTTGTATATCACAATAAATATTCAAAACAAGAGTTTCATGTGCACAGGAGAGCATCTGAAACATACTTGTGTGCATGTGAGTACTTTCTTTTGATCAAGGAATTTCTTTTTATTTGAAAAGGGACAGAGTGCATGAATCAACATTCAGAAAAATGTAAATGTACCCGAGTCAGAGTCCTGCACCTGGGTCCACCTTATGCTTCTACAAACAGCGCCCCCGAGTGGGCGGGGCTGCCTCTCCTCACACACGCGTTGGCAGAGCTGACGTCTGGAGAGAGAGTGCTTCACACACACCTGACGGACATTACCGAGGGAAGAAGAAGTTAACTGTTGTAACCTAGCAGCATGAGCGCTGGTGAGTAGCGCTCTGAAACAGAGTCAAAAGCGCCGTCTGTGGACACAGGCCCCTAAACAAGCTAAAGGAGGCTCCGCCCACACCGCCCTAAGTGTGAACACTTAGCTTCACTGCTGCAGGTGGATGCAGGTTCATAAAACCCAGGACTCTGACCCCAGTTAGCCAAAAGTCAAAATGACATCGGCGGTCCCTTTGCCAGATGTTCTTTGGCATTTAAGAATAGTTTCAGGTGCTCATGAGATTGTTCCCTTGGCCCATGTCCTTTTAAGGACTTCAGATTGTTTAGCTAGCTTGTTGAATCAAATTGACATTTCCCAGTCGACAAGTTATTCTGCCCGTCATCCCTCTTCCTAATCAAAAAAATAACCGATCTAACTCATGTCGGTTTGTTGATCTGGCTGTTTGTGCGTGCCTCCCTGTGTGTGTGTGTGTGTGTGTGTGTGTGTGTGTGTAATACGTGTGGGCCTGCTTGTCTCTTTGTACTTAAAAGTCTGATCACAAAACACTGATACTTTTTTGTTGTTACATAAATTACTAAACTTGCAGATTTTTATACTTTTAAAATGTTTACCACTGGAAATTTGACAGTTCAGGTGCTAGCTAGCTTGTTGGCTTGTTGGCTGTGTGTGTACATTAACCTGGTGCTAGCACCGCTAACGTTAGCCTCACTCAGCAAACCAATCTGACATTGTTTACCCACGGATGCTGTGATCCAGTGTTAAACTGTGTGAAATACATTGAGATCAATTTGTACTGTTTTGACTGTTTTCTGAACTTAAGACTGATGTGACCTTGAATGTGTGTTTAAACGACCTTGAAATCAGTCCACCGCTAACAGCTGTGAAAACATGTTTCTTTCTGTACCATCTTGTGCTTTCTTACAGTCAGTTAATAGGTGAGCAGATGTGAGCATGTCGTAGGGGATATGAATAGGAGTCTCGTAAATCAGGTGTTGTTGCAGGCTTGCAGCAGTGATTCAGTTTTGTGCACTCGACGGCCTGCAGGTGAACTCGCCCGCTGAGATCACACCTCTCACTCATTTACCTGAAACAAACAGCAACAAGGAGGCGGAAAGAGGAGGCTTCTGTCGAGATGTTTTCACTCTCTTCTTTCTCAGACAGCTTGCTGTCACAGGAGGAACCTCACAGCGCACGCCCAGAACCGACTGTTGTTGCTTTTTTAATTTCAGACACAAGGTGACGCCCAACGGGGCTCTGTGAAAATTACAAGCTGTGAAGTGACAGTTTGCCTAAATCTGTTCTCTGTGTGACAGTGGGGAAGAAGGTGCTGGATTTTCATCACAGGGAAGCAGTTAGTGAAGAAGGTGGATGATGTGCGTGTGTGTGTGTGTGATGTTTAAAGGGGGCTTCAGAAGGCAGCTCAGTCTATAAACATATTTTTCTTCTCCGTTTTGAGACGCTGCATCTCAAACATACAGAGGAAGCGTCTTCTCTAAAATGCATAACTTCAACATTTCCATTTGGAGTGCAGCTGGATGCTCAGACAGCAGACAGGAAGATGACATTACATGTAATCCTTCTCTGTATCGCCATGACAGCTGACAAAGGCACAGGTGCATGTGGACAGAATCCATTCACGATATCCATCATAGGTTTTGAAATGAGATGCTGTGTTTGTTTCAGCCATCCCTCATGTGTGTCCCTTTTCTTTTATAACACAAACTGAAGGACACACACATTTTTTAAAACAAGCTCTTACCAAAATATCCAATTTTGAACGAGTAACACACTCTTCAGGAGCTTTCTGTGTGGGCGGACTGTTTGTGTTAAACTGTAAAAATGTTGTGAAGAACCCCTTTTCTCTTTGTTTTTTTCTCCCGATGTTTACTGGCATCATGCACACAAGTGAACACCGGCAGCATTGTTCTGCAGACACACGCACACACACTCTTGACTTTTTTGAAAAGCACAAAGGTGGAGAGTGGTGTGTGTGTCTCTGGAAGTTCTCCTCACACTTTTTGCCGATGTGAAATTCTGGCACTTTTACAAAAATAGAAAATCAGAAATTTAAGATCTGCTACAAAACTGTCAGTGAAACATTTTGTTCCTTTTTTGTCAAGTCATTTCCTGCTATTGTTTTTTAAGTATCCCATCTTGTTACTGTTACCACCATCGCACCAAGAGACAGATGTATTTTATTTTGTAGTTAGGATTTATTTTTTGGGCTTTTATGCCTTTATTTAATAGGACAGTTGTCGGAATAGGAGACCGGGGAGAGAGTGAGGAAATATTATGCAGGAAAGGAGCCGCAGGTCGGATTTGAACCTGCGCTGCCAGCTTGGAGAGCGGTAGCCTCCATACATGGGGTGTAACCTGACTGCTTGGCCATCGGGGGCGCCAGTATTTCACACATTATTTTAAAACGCTCTTTAAAGGTTTATTTTTGGGGCTTTTTGTGCCTGTAGAGACAGGAGAGTAGATAGAGTTAAAACCCAGAGGAGAGAGAGCGAGGGGACGGACATGTGGGACAGGAAACCAGGCAGCCCGCTCTCGAGGACTTTAGCCTCTGTACATGGGGCGCACGCACTAACCGCTAGGCCAGCCTTTCCCAAACTTAAGACTGCCGCGGCCCGCTTTGAAATCCAAAATTATTTCGGGGCCCGTTATACATTTTTTTTAATGACTACATCTATAACTTTCAGTTAGGGTAAATTATTGGACATGACAACATGACATTATGGCAAGATAGACACAAAAGTTTACTAAACATTATGTCCATGAATAGTCATGACACGCCTTACTAATCACTTAAAGGGTTCACTCATGGTAAATCATCACCTCATCATTTAAAATTGGTGGAGGACTTTTCACGGCCCACCTGCAGTACCCACACGGCCCACCAGGGGGCCGCGGCCCACACTTTAGGAAGCACTGCGCCGACCAGTATTTTACATATTTTATGTAGGAGCCATGAATGTGGGTTGAGTGTATCTATTGTTTACTGTCTACCTGATATTGGTGCTGGCTGTTTTCACCATCATTACATGGACCACACTCACCTGCTCACTGTGTTCTTTTTGTTTTTTTTCCGGCTTTGGCCGGGGAGATGGGGTGACAGCCTGTGAGCGGAAACTTTCTGTTGACCTCCACACTGCACAATCACACGCAAATACTACGAGCTGGTAACTGGTACCAGTTGTAATTTCATGTGTTGTCGAATAAATGATGCATCTTGGATCTGGAAGTGAATTATTCCAACAGCGCGTCACAATGTATTTCCTCCGCTCGTGGCGCCCTTTTTTTGACGACCTGTGCAGCCTGATAAAGCCGCAACACTTCATACGATATTCTTACATATTGTTGTTGTTATATTCATTTCTACTGTGCTACATGTGAGATGATATAACCAGCTGATATTGACATTTTTACTGAATACAAGACTCAGAATGATTAATACATGATCAATCACTTTTGCTGATTAATTCTGTGTCCAGCAGCTTATTGATAATCAATACTCTTTTTAGCAGTAAAGCCGCTCAGAATGAACGCAGCAGATCCCATCATGAGTGAACTGTAGCCGAGCTGGAACACATCATCACACTGGAGGCTTTTCCTGTAACCTCCAGCTTACCGCCGTCAATCCGTCTGAAATGAAACGCCCCTCCTGTCTGAAAACATGAAACATGGGCACATTCTCGTTCTCGTGCAGAAAGGCTTTTGATCCTGATCCATCCTTTTACTTTGGCTCGCAGGCCTCACAGGCAGCGCCGGGTATTTACTCTGTGTTCTGATGTGTGTGTGTGAGCAGCGTCTCCACCGTTTCTCTGCTCCTTCTGCTCTGCAAACTGGGCTGCTTTGGTGATAAAGGAATTTCTCTCTAAGGGAACAATAAGCTTTTATCAGTCCTGCTTGTTATTTTCATACGTTTTCCCTCTGTATCCTCAGTTCATACATATTTAGTCCTCTGCTGCTTTGACTCTCTCTGCGTTTGTACTGTAAAGTCTCACAAGTCGTCCGTCTCTTTTCTTTTGAAATTACCAAAGATGGTTTTGGGTTCCTAAAGGGATTATTCCAGTCTAAGCTGTCTGATCGAAACAAACACGACCAAACCTTTTTTGAACTGCCAACACGTCTTCAGTCACAGGATGGCGGCGTACCTTTGGCAGACAGGAAGTTGTAGGCCCTCTGGAAGAACATAATTAACACCAGGATCAAATAGCTGTCATTAAGCCTTAGAAATAAGTGTTGGGACGACCTCCAAGTTACAGCCATGTTGTAAATACTGACACCTATCTCAGGCTGGGCATGTCACAACCCCCCCCCCCCCCATATGTATTATTGGGGGGATAATACAATTCAGAAATACAGTAAAAACAGAACCAAGTTAAATGAGCCAGCAGCCATTTTTCTTCCAAACTAATATAAATATCATCCCTTTTTATTATTGCTCACATTAGTTTTAGAAGCGCCGACCTTGTTATCTCCAGAGCAGATTTGAGATTTGAGTGCGGTCGATGAACTTCAGACTCACCGACGCGTTGAAGGTCTGAGCAGTGAAACATTGTTCTGAATAACAAGAATCCAGCCGACAGTCAGAAACAGCTTTGTCTGTCTTTACAGCCTCTACCTCTGCACACCTGTCACTGTGTGCTCAGGTGTCTTAAAGCTCTGCTGCTTAACAAACTAAATGAGGAACAAAACTGATCTTCTCCACTGTTTATACATCTGTTCATGACACACAAGGAGGCATGATCAATAAATCAATCAATCAATATTTGTATAGCACCAAGTGTTATCTCGATACACTTTACAAAAGAGCAGGTTACAAACCTTACTCTTAGTTAAGAATAATGGGATAGGGGGAGATGGGATAACATGCAGGAAGGATTTCTCCTTTGTATTCCTCTCGTTCCTGTTGTCCACACTTCCTCTCCGCTGAGGTGGAGGTCGGAGCAGGAAGTGCATGTATGAGGACGGCGGTGGTTGTGGGGACGACACAGTCCAATGGAGGTGGCTGGGCGTCAGAGACCTGGATGTTGTGTTTTATCTCTTTGTGGTAATTCTTAGAGATGCACCGACTGGGAAAATATTTTTTTGGGGGGGGCTTTTTGTGTCTTTAAAGGTCCCATATTCTGCTTTTTCTGGTTTTATCTGCTCTTTAGTGTGTTTTCCAAGTGTCCTGTGCATGTTTAGGCACATCTATGTGCAAAGATTCAAAGTCTGCGGAAACACGGCTTCTCCTACGTCCTCCTGTTAGCTGTAGCATTAGCTGCATGTAACCTCGGTTCTAGTCCCCCTCGATAAAAATGTGTCAGTGCGGCGTCATTGTCAGTGTGAGATCACTGATCTAAGCCCATTGGCTTGTTGTGGCAAGCCCTGCAGCTCATGTTGAAATTTCCAAGAAGCGTGCTGAGCAACTGACCAATAACGACAGAGCGGATCGGCAGACCAATCAGAGCAGACTTGGCCCACGTGGGGTCTAACAGTGGGGGCTCAACAGAGTGCAGCTGACGGACTCAGAGCGGAGAGGGAGCAAGGAGGAGCAGTACATGAAAACAGACACCTTTTTCAGACTTTAGCTATTGTGAATGTACAAAAGTAGGAACATAGATTAAATATATGAACCCCAAAAAGGGCAGAATATGACCTCTTTAGGAGAAATAGGACAGTGGATAGAGTCGGAAATCAAGGAGAGAGAGAGAGTGGGGTATGACATGTGGGAAAGGAGCCACAGGTTGGACTCTAACCCGGGTCCCCAGCCTGGAGGACCACAGCCTCCATACATGGGGCGCACGCACCAACCACTGCCCCACCAGTACCGATGTTTGAAATAACTATTTAGCTGATACCGATGTTCGTTTCAGGACTTCTTTTGGTTCAACATTTTAGCTCACGTTTGTCAATCAAAGCAAGTCAACAAAAAAAACCAGATAAACATCGGTTCATGCCACATCACTGGACGATGTGCCGATGTTTTCGACGGGTCAACAGGGCTGATTCGGTGCATTCCTAGTAATTTTGTGTTTTTTTTGTGGTGGTTAAGTTTCTCTTCGTTTGCATTACATTAATGTTTCTCCACAGCTCCGTGGAGTTGTTTGGTATTTCTCTTGTGGTCATTTTAACCTCTCCTGTGATGTGTATCATCTTGTTCTGTTTCTTTGGGCTTGTTTTGTGTCTCTTTGTGGTAACTTTAAATGTCTTTCTACCCTTTGTGATTGTTGTAATATGTCTCTGTGGTCTTTCATGTCTCAGGAGGAGAATTATCAACGACCCTTTAAAGACCTTCTGTGACAAACTCTCTCCGACCACAATCCCTTTACGCTCACACACACACACACACACACACACACACACACACACACACACACACACACACACACACACACACACACACACACACATAGACAAAACATGCCACATCTCATTCTCTGTGATGTTTTTTTGCACGTTTAAATATCCCCATGAAGAATTCACAGCCTGCGTGTTCATCATTTAAATGCAACTCAGATAGTCCTGTTAACTATTCAGCCATTAGCTCTCAGCCTCCTCAGCTATGCACAGTTATCATTATTAAAAGATTATTTTAAACATCCTTTGTGCTTTTGAAATGCAGAAAGTATACCCCTAATGCATTGCAGCGCACCTTTCAATCTGCTGTTAGGAAGGTGTGTCTAATTGTGTTTTAAACCTTAGACGGCCCTCGCTCTCCGGCCCGGCCTTGTGCAGCAACACACATACTAATTCCATTAAGTCTCTAAAGTGAGTCCAATATGGCAGATTGTGTTTTCAGAGTTTGTTCATTTGGGCTCTAGAAGGTCCATTATGCCCCAGTAACTTTGTGCAGAGACAAAGGGATTCATTAGTGTCATGGGTAGATTACAGACCGAGCCACCGCCAAAGTTTGAAAAGCCTTAAATGAGTCAGTGTGCCTCCCTTTCTCAGTGGATCTGTGCGACAAACTGTTCCTTTTAACCTGAAAAAATAACATCAGAGATACACCGACCTCACAACCTCTTTCTACTGAGTGCGCTGTGTATATTTTTTTACAGAAGCATCCTTTATTCTTCTTTTACTTCCTACTGTCCTTTTATTTATGCTCTTATCTCGTATTAGAATAGAATAGAATGTCTTTATTGTCATTATACAATTGTACAACAAAATTATTTGGCTTCACCTTAAAGTGCACACACATACAAGCATCCACAGCTAAAAACAACAAAAGAAGAAAATAAAAAAAGGAACTCTCATTTTATTTCTATAGCACCTATTACTGTTTCTTTTCCTTTAACTCCTCTAATTTTTTAACTTGGTGATTTGTTATCTTACTTCAAAGTCAAAGTCAAAGTCAACTTTATTGTCAATTTCAAAATATGCCAGACATACAGTGGAATCGAAATTGCGTTTGTCTCCGACCCGCGGTGCAATACAACCAAAATGAGGTAAAAAGATAAAATAAAATGAGGTAAAAATAAGATAAATAATATTTACAGTAATAAATTCTAAATTGTGCAAAATGGTAAATAAAATAAATAAAATAAAATTTTAAGAAAAAGTAAACTTGTGCAATATGTGCAGTGTGCATTAAACGGATTGATTGATAATTAGTTATTAGTTACTACTTATTAGTTATTACTTACTTTGTCTATTTATGTTTTATATATACTTTTTATTATTATTAATATTATAGTTTTTTAGATAATTTTTTCACTTGTTTCTATTTCTTTTCCTGCTCTTACCTTCTTATTGCTGTTCTCTTTTGATTTGCTTTTATCTCTTTTAGTTTCTTACATCTTTTTAAATCTTTGGTCCTCTTGGTCTCAGCTCGTGTTGTTGGGTTCTTGTTTTTCCTGGGTTCTTATGATGGTTCTTTTGATGGTTCTTTTGATGGTTCTTGTGATGGTTCTTGTGATGGTTCTTATGATGGTTCTTGTGATGGTTCTTGTGATGGTTCTTGTGATGGTTCTTATGATGGTTCTTATGATGGTTCTTGTGATGGTTCTTTTGATGGTTCTTATGATGGTTCTTGTGATGTTCTTGTGATGGTTCTTGTGATGGTTCTTATGATGGTTCTTGTGATGGTTCTTATGATGGTTCTTGTGATGGTTCTTGTGATGGTTCTTGTGATGGTTCTTATGATGGTTCTTGTGATGGTTCTTATGATGGTTCTTGTGATGGTTCTTATGATGGTTTTTGTGATGGTTCTTATGATGGTTCTTGTAATAGTTCTTATGATGGTTCTTGTAATGGTTCTTGTGATGGTTCTTATGATGGTTCTTGTGATGGTTCTTGTGATGGTTCTTGTGATAGTTCTTATGATGGTTCTTGTGATGGTTCTTGTGATGGTTCTTGTGATGGTTCTTATGATGGTTCTTATGATGGTTCTTGTAATAGTTCTTGTAATAGTTCTTATGATGGTTCTTGTGATGGTTCTTGTGATGGTTCTTATGATGGTTCTTGTGATGGTTCTTGTGATGGTTCTTGTGATGGTTCTTATGATGGTTCTTGTGATGGTTCTTGTGATGGTTCTTGTGATGGTTCTTGTGATGGTTCTTATGATGGTTCTTATGATGGTTCTTGTGATAGTTCTTGTGATGGTTCTTATGATGGTTCTTGTAATAGTTCTTATGATGGTTCTTGTGATGGTTCTTGTGATGGTTCTTGTGATGGTTCTTATGATGGTTCTTATGATGGTTCTTATAATGGTTCTTGTGATGGTTCTTGTGATGGTTCTTATGATGGTTCTTGTAATAGTTCTTATGATGGTTCTTGTGATGGTTCTTGTGATGGTTCTTATGATGGTTCTTGTGATGGTTCTTATGATGGTTCTTATGATGGTTCTTATGATGGTTCTTGTGATGGTTCTTGTGATGGTTCTTGTGATGGTTCTTATGATGGTTCTTGTGATGGTTCTTATGATGGTTCTTATGATGGTTCTTATGATGGTTCTTGTAATAGTTCTTATGATGGTTCTTGTGATGGTTCTTGTGATGGTTCTTATGATGGTTCTTGTGATGGTTCTTGTGATGGTTCTTATGATGGTTCTTGTGATGGTTCTTGTGATGGTTCTTGTGATGGTTCTTATGATGGTTCTTATGATGGTTCTTGTGATGGTTCTTGTGATGGTTCTTATGATGGTTCTTATGATGGTTCTTATGATGGTTCTTGTGATGGTTCTTGTGATGGTTCTTGTAATGGTTCTTGTGATGGTTCTTATGATGGTTCTTATGATGGTTCTTGTGATGGTTCTTATGATGGTTCTTGTGATGGTTCTTGTGATGGTTCTTGTGATGGTTCTTATAATGGTTCTTATGATGGTTCTTATGATGGTTCTTGTGATGGTTCTTATGATGGTTCTTGTAATGGTTCTTGTGATGGTTCTTGTGATGGTTCTTGTGATGGTTCTTATGATGGTTCTTATGATGATTCTTGTGATGGTTCTTGTGATGGTTCTTATGATGGTTCTTATGATGATTCTTGTGATGGTTCTTGTGATGGTTCTTGTGATGGTCGGGTTATATATGTCTGTTGGGTATCGTGCACTTTGGGTTCTTTTCTGTTGAATTGTATTTAATTATTTTTAGTATTTTGCGTTTGTTATGTTCTTGCTGTTGTTTATGTTCTTCTGTGTTTGGTTTAGTTTGTTCTTGTTTTTGCTGTTTGGTGAAACACTTTGTAAACCTGTGTTTTTAAAAGGTAATAAATAAAGTTATTATTATTATTATTATTATTATTTATTTGGTGAGCTGAGAATAGCCATAGCATTGGTGTTGCTCTATAACCAACAGAGGCTGGATATAATGTTTCTGCAAGAGCCACAATCCAAAAACCGCTTTCTTTCCGAAACACATGACATGACTTGCAAAGAAAAATTTCTGCTGACAATGTTTCCCTTTTTAAATTAAGTACTTTGGATTTTTTTTTCCCAAGTAGGACCTAAATGAGTCACATGTGGCTCGAGAGCCGCGGGTTGAGTATCACTGCTGTAGGCTAAATCAGGTAGCAGAGTGTGATCTTGCTCGATGACACCGTTGTCAATAAGTTACCATGGGGAAGAAAGAAAATACAAAACAAAATGACTCAATGACTCTGCTTATTGTGATGTGCGTTTGTGCAGCGATGTATTTTGGTGTCGCAGCGTGCCACCATGATGCTACTATTCTACAATTCACTTATCAGACTCTTTTATCCAAAGTGACGTACATCAGAGAGTAAGAACAACACAAACAAGGATCTAGAAAAAAGGGAACAATGTCAGTAAGAGCAAACGATCAGCTTTGAGTCTGATTGGACACACAGGTGCTGACAGGAAGTGACCAGAGGCAAAGCACAACATTAAGGGCAGTTCTTGAGAGCTCTAATCAGTATAGAAACCATCTTATAAGTCGTCGTTATCAAACAAAAACCATCGTCATTACCATCATCATCATCAATAATATGGAGACCATCATCATTAAGTTAGTAGGTATTCATGAAAGAGCTGGGTCTTTAGCTTTTTCTTAAAGGTGCAGAGGGACTCTGTGGTTCATTCCACCACCGGGGGGCGACAGAGGAGAAGAGTCTATTGAATATAAGTTGCGGTTGTGTTTGGGGCTACCCAAAGAGGAAAAAAAGTTTAACCTGTCTTCCAGTGTGATGATTTCTATCGTGTATAGCGATGTCCACAAATGGTCAGTTTCTGTCTCGCTCTTTTAGTAACTTCTGTTTTCGCATTGAGGAGTTTGAACTCCTGCTCGCTACAGGACGCTAGTTGAGCTCTCAGCCTACGGTGAAAGATTTGAAGTACAGACCCACACAGGCCCCGAGTCTCTCTGCCCGCCACCTCTGCTGGTCACTTGACTCTATTTACTGGACAGAAAACCACTGTAACCACGATGTGAAAACGCGGCGCTGCCAGCCTGCTCTGTGTCGCTATGCGCAGCACGCCGTACAAAATGAAGACCCTGAAACATGTTCACCTCAAAGTGAAAGACGGTGTGTTTGTAATGTTTAACAACCATCACCACCGTGTGACTCATGAGAACATACAGTAGTCCTGAGTTTTATCACACACATTTAAGGGAGCGCTTGAAAACTGTTGTCAGGTCTGTCAGGTGCTAAAGTTTCTTCTCGCCTCGGGTCCATGCCCACGCCGCCGCCGCCGCTGACTTTTAACTTGACGATTTGTCACCGCTCAGAACATTTTCAGTCTGCGTTCAAAATCAAGGAAGAAGAGCAGCAAGTGATTGGTGTGCTAATGATGTGGCTTTTGTTTACCTCATGACGGCCACACACACACACACACACACACACACACACACACACACACACACACACACACACACACACACACACACACACACACACACACACGCACACACACACACACACACACACACACCCTTTGATAATCACAAAATATGGTCCTGTGTCATTTTTGATGCAGGAGTTTTAAAACTGTGGCAGCGTCAGAGTCACTTTGTGGTTTTTGAAAGCCTAACCGTCAGCCAGAGGTGCAAGTCACAAGTAAGTCTCAAGTCCAAGGTCCCGAGTCGAGTCCAAGGTCCTACACTTTCAAATTTCAGTCCTAAACAAGTCAATAGTACTCATCACCAAATATCTTTTTTTTTCCAGATTTCTTTCTTTGATTTTCCACCATATTCCACATTTTAAAGGTTAATTTTCATTGACTAATTCTGTGACTCTGTCCATGTTTTTTTGCATCGTGGAAATCACAATGTCCTAAAATAATATACAGACGTTTAAATCTGAAGTATTTTTGAGTCCTAAGGCTAAAGTCCAAGTGAAGTCATGAATCATTGGCGTCGCCTCTCAACTGGAAGGTCGAGGGTTCGATCCCCAGCTGAGCAACGTGTCCGATGTGTCCTTGGGCAAGACACTTAACCACACACACACACACACACACACACACACACACTCACACACACACACACACACACACACAGAGGAGCGGGGGAAAAGTAGCTGCAGATACATCAAATGCTCTTAATAATCAAAGCATGGGTTTTATACAGGACTGTTGGGTATAACATTTACCCGTCCTGTTGCGGATAGCCCTCTGAAATTTACTCGCCAAATGGAAAATCTACCCACATTTGGCGCTTGGTGGGTGTTAATTCCGGACCCTGTACATGAACAACGCATCTGAGTATGTGTATTTGAGAAAAAGCTGCATGTATCCATTCAGGGAACATGTTTGGATCCTGCAGGAGGAGCTGCTATGACGCTCGGTTAGAGGCTCTCTGAGCTAATTTCCTCGCCTTACTGGCTCCAATAAAATGTGGAACTTTGACAAGATGCTAATTGCTATTGAAGATTGTTGAGCACATTCCTGCTCTTCAGTGGGTTAACACATCGTGTATGTGAGCCTGCAGGATACTTTTACAAACAGTCAGTACTGTAAAGACTGTGCTAATAAGCGCATCATCAGTATGTTTTTTCAGTTTTCCAACACTTCTGTGTTTTCGGGTGTGATGGTATAATTAGCCTCCCGAGTACCCTCGTGCAACTTTAGACTTAAAGTTTTATTATTACCCTTATATGCAGCAGAAAGAAATCTATTCCCAAACAAAACTAACATTTCACCCCCGCTCAGAAATTAGCATATCTTTCTAAAGTGGCTTTCTCACAAGTTTTTCCAAAGCTTCACACGGTTCCTCCTGAGGATTAATCACACTGCAGTGGTAGTTCAGTGAGTGTACCGTTAAAACTGTAGACTTCATCTTATAGTGTTTCCTAAAAGCAGCCCTCATCTGGAGGAATGAAACAAATTAAATAAATGTTCTCCTCCTTCCCTTTGAGCTGCCCTCAGCCAGAAGTATCGACGCTATTTGAGTGATTGTTACTTGAATGTTGTCTCTAAATAAGTTCCTGTGCTTTGTGTTTCCTCTTTTTGTTGGATTCTTGACCTTTGGTTTGTCCCACACGGCCCCCGGCTTCATTGGTGATTACTGAGAGCTACTTATCCTTGAATCTTCGGTGTTAAATCTCTTCTCTCCAGTGCCCTGCGTTGTTGTGTTTTCCGGCAAAAGGATTTTATTGAAGGAGAGCAGGATGATGGATAAGGTCTATTCCCAGGATCCCCTGCCCGGGGAACGTATCATCAGTGTCAGACTTTGATAGCGGCTCAAGGTGAGGGGTGTCGGCGGGCTGAAGCAGCCGTGGGTGGGAGGAGGAGGAGGTGTGGGATCAGAGCAGTAATGGTATAATCCTCATCATGACTGAGTGTGTCTAAGGCTCATTACGGCCTCTTTCTCGGTAAGGACTCTGTACACTGTTAAAGACAAAGTGTCATTTTTAATACTCCTTTGTGTCCACTATAATTAACTCCCTCGTCCAGAGTGACCTAGAGCAGGAAGTTTAGTGTCTCTCCCAAGGACATTTTGCCAAACTCCTGATTGATGCAACGCTCTGTAAACTGGACCAACAACTTAAATGCCTTATAATTGCACCACTTATAGCTTCATGTTCCTCTTTTAGCTCAGAAAAGTGCTACAAAAATACAAGCCATCCAGTAACACACGACACAAGTGTGTTATGCCAACTAAGAAATGAAACACAAAGCATTTACTTAAAGGAGCAATTTGTAAGAAATGATAAAGGTATCTTACTATCTGATCATTAAGGAAACATGCTATGTTGAAGTGCTGGCTTCTCTGACAACAATGCAGCAGCCAGTATGTCCTCCTTCTAACTTTAGATTCTGGTCCTGAATGCTCTGGATTTGTTTGGACCATCTTTGAAAATTGGGAAAACAATTCCTAAAACTGCTAAAATAAAACAGGAGAATTGAGGATCTATGATTCCTTGAGAAATGAGAAAACAACTTTTCATCATGAAGATCATGGACTAATTACAAAAAAAACAAAAAGTGAGGTTCAGCATGAAATGGTTTTCTGCCAAATGTTTTGTTTATTCAAAGGACTTCAGTGTTATTATGCTAAGATGAGTGTTTATTTGAACAGAGGCTGATACCTAAACAGAGAAAGTTCAGCTAGTGTTCAGACATCCAGAGTATAAACTAATCAGCTCTGATTTGATTTGCAATTATGAGTCCAAAGATGGGCTTCAGTGAAGAGTTCAGGACATGCAGGAGAGGTCACTAATAACAGAATGAGTCATTACCTTCAGAATCTGTTTCAGTTTGTCTTTCAACTCGTCCAAATAATTATCACACTTGACTGGAAGCAGAGACGACTTCCATATGGGATGGAAACAGTTGTTTGTCTAAAAGGGGGAGGTTGGAAAAATGGTCCAGAATCCTAAAAGTGCTTCACCAAATCCAATCCCAGTATCATAAATGCAACACTGGACTATTAAAAACAAAGGAGCAGGTCGTCCACAAAGTGGTATGTCTGTGCCTCCTCCTGTGTGCCCAAGTCTCCTAAAGGGCAAGAAACTGAACGCCAAGAAGCCGGTCAATAGATATGTACAAGTGTGTTTGTGTTAGAAACTGTAAAATCACCCTGCTCCTACAAAATGCTTTTTGTTCACTGTGCTTGTTTACATCCGGGTAGTAGAGCAGAGAGAGTCCTCATGACCTCACATTGTACTGGGGTTGAATTTTTTTCCATTTCTTATTTAATGAACGATTCGAGTTATCCACAGTCTGGCACAAGGCTGACCTGATTGACAGGTGGGCGCGGTGTAACGGTTTGTCAGGAGGTTTAAAACCCGCCTCAGCTCCAGCTCTCAGCCTGTCGTTAGGTTGACTGAAAGTTAGACTGAGACAGCATTTCCAGCATGGAGACCGCCATCGATGGGACTCCAGCGCCCCCTGCAGGAACAGATGGGTGGCGTCACTCAGGCTTCAAACATTAATATTCACACTTTATGCCTTTAACCGGAGGTACAGCCCCGGGTAGTGACGGCAGGCAGAGTTGCAGTTTGGGTATAACATTTGACGGGTGTCGAATGCCAACACACAAAAATCTGATTTATTAAATATTAACAGACTAGTAATTCTGACGAGCAAGGGTGGTGACGTCAAAGTCTTTATATGTGATTTTTTGATCCAGCAGATGTCGCCCCTTGAGCACCAGCATGAAACCAAAACAACTGGCGCTGCATTGTTGTGTTAGCATGCTAATGCTAGTGATCTTTATTCTGCTCGTATCTTCACACTGCATGTAAATTTACCTGAAATGAGCGTGATCTAGAAACACAGTTAAGCAGTGAGTACAGTATGTTATTCTTCTTTTCTCTAGTCCCTCAATTAAACAACTTTTATACACGAGGGGAGGAGTCAGCCGGCCGTCCGGGCGATGTAAACAAACTGAAGATAGGACTCTGAAAACTCTGAAAACATCACAGACAGTGGGACTCGGGTGTTACACCCATTGTAGACAGTCATGACTCACAGAGTTATTTTCAGAGGATATACTTGATTTCTACATTTAAGTGTGAAAAATCACATATGAAGACTTTAACCGACTAAACATGCACATTCATCGTCATCATGACCAGTAAAACACTCCCAACACAAGGTTCAGTTAAAATGTTTGTTCATGGAGGTTTTGGAGTTTTATCCCCTCACATCAACATTGACCTCACATCCTGGTCGTCATGGAGAGCTCAGGTTGACGATAAACAGCCTTTTCATATCTAAAGAGAATCATGTGGATTTCAGCTGACAGACGCTGTATTCAAAGACATTGTCTCTCAGCGTGAATAGACAGGAGATGCAGAAATCACTGTACATTGTTTCTATCAATCTGTGGAGGCTTACACCTATAAATACCTGTATCCTTAAACAGCTGTTTGTCAGTAAGAGCGGTGTGACAGCGGTGTCATTGAGCAAGTTTTTTTCCAGATGCAGGGGGGGGATCACTCTGCAGCCCTGGTTGATACTGTACTCTGTTGGTGGGATTAGCTTCAAATCCTCTCCCTCTCTTAAAACCCTCAGAAGGGGAGCGCAGTCATTGAACCTGCTGTGACGGAGCTCTCTTCTATTTTTATTCCTTTTTTGCTCTCTGTCAGCCTTGGTGCTAAAACATCAAAGCACATTTGTAGTTCAGCAAAAAGGAAAAAAAACGAAACCTCTCATTTAGAACTGGTTCACAGGGCGAATTAATTATTCATTCAGATTACCGTTCAGCAGCCCCGAACAACAGGAAGATAGGAACGGGACACACAAACGCGTACACAAATTCTCTCGGAGCGCTTCAGAGAAAGTGAAGGGGGCAGATAATGAAGAGCGGCTGTCGGTGTTTTCAGGCTGCTGAAAAAAGCTCTCGCCTTCCAAAAAAGATCAGCCCCACAATGTGGAGGTTTAAAGCAGCGTCCAACTCCAAGGTGTTCTGAAGCAGATTAGTAGGTGTTTGAGAGCAGATAAGCACACAGATTAGCAGACTTCCTCGGCTGTGGAGTTCCAAGTTAAAAGCCTCTAGTGTCTCTGACGGATATAATTGGACTTCTGGCAAGACAAACAACAGCAAACATAATCACAATCAAAGACGAGGCCGCATGAAAAGAACATTTAAATTCAACAATGCAAGAGTGCTACAGGTGGAGTCGATGGGCTGATCTATATCGGGGACTTTTCTGCAGACAATACGTGGAAGTCGAGGGCTGAAATGGACGAATGTGGGTAGATTTTTTTGGTTTGGTTTGGTGAATCTCAGAAGGCTCTCGGCCACATGGGGGGGGGGGGCGGGTAAACATTTGTAACCAAAGAAATAAAAAAATATGCTGAGTTTTAAAACGCACAATATGTAAATTCCATAATTTAAAACAATAACAAAAGATGACCTCGAGGGGAATCAAGGGGACGAGTTATCACTGCTACTCTCCCCCCGCCCCTGATGAAAACTAATTCCTATTTGACTGTAGTCATGACGACCGGGCTGAACCGACCTGAGGAAGAGGATATGTTTACAGACGAGCTATTATTCACATGATGTTTTTTTCACAGCAGCACAAACAGCAACAGTACGACAGCTTTCAGCAGCAGCTCACGTTTCTTTATGCAGCAGTCGTGTTTCCACAGCAACGATAAACATGTCGTCGTCGGTCACAGCGGATAAGACACCTTTGGGCGTGATTGTTGTAGCTTCAGCATCTTTCTCCTGCGTCTCTACACTCTAAGAAATTGCTGTAAATTTACAAGGAAATTTCAACAGTATGATCCTGTTATGTTTAAATACAGGACATTACTGTATTATAACGGTTTATAACAATATTTTACTGTATTATTGCTTGAAGGAAACAAAACAATAATTTACCGTTTAAATGCAATGCATTTTGGGAAAAAGAAGTTGACACCACATGGTTGAAAGGACAGTGGAGTTGGCTTTGTCAGATTGTCATCCATCTCCATCTTGACAATTAAGAGGTGAGTGCCTTACTGCTTTGTTAGTTAGAATAGGCAAACACCATCACTTACTAAGTTTGAAGTCATTTGTAAGATTAACGTTAGCTAGATTTGGAAATTACACAGAAACACTGCAGGCAGACACACACACAGTGAGTGAATTCTTTGCCAGCTAACATTAGCTCGAAATACAGATCTTAACAGTTGCTAAATGGGACAAAAAAAAATATATATTGTAATGTGGTTAACTAAGTGGACTATAATGAACTTCACTTACTTGCCTGGTGGTACTAGAATGGTAAGGTTAGCTAACATCAACAGTCACTTTTTCTTTGTTTCAGCTTCAACTGACACTGACTATTGATTAAATATTTAATTAGAAATGATGATTAGCTGGGCCTACTAGGCAATATAGCCATAGTATAAATAGTATAATATCCAGTATTTGAAAATGTATAAAAGGAAACTTTAGTGAAACTGTCAGAATGGATCTGGAGCATGTTTTTTGTTTTTTTACTGTTTTAACACATAAAGCTGCTGCCATACATCCTGAATTCATGTAATTCCAGGACTTATTTTTATTCATACTAGTTTTACTTCATACTTTTACTTTACTTATTTGTATATGGAGAATATTTAGAAAGGATTGTCCATATCTTAATGTTCACTGTTCAGCTGGAGCTGCTTTTGTTCTGATGTTGTTTTTTCCCTTTACAGAATCCTTGTGGCAAATCAGAGGGAGGTGCAGGTCCAGGGACCCAATTTCCCTCAGAGGACAGGTTCAGGTTCAGTTATGAAACTATAACTTAATTTTTTTCACTTCTGTTTAAAATGTATCTACCAAAACTCTTTTATTCACTATATATTGGAAATGCTAAATGCCTTAATGTAAATATTTGTGCAGGATTTTTTGCCTATTTAACCTTTGTATTCTTAATGTGTATTGTCTTTGTTTTTGTCAGTTTCAATAAAGACAGATGTGGTTTGAGAAGACAGTTTAAAGTTTTATTATTTGTCTTAACATTTTAAGTTGCAATTTTAAAGGTAATGTTTATTTATTATTTTAAAATATGGTGTTTTATAACCTGACATGCAAGGATTAATTTATCACATCACTAGGTTTAGAAAATAAATATATTGTGTCCATTTTGATAAAAGGAAATTAATCTATAGCTAGGTGTAGTATTTACAATTCACAGTAAAAATATGCAAATATACCTCTTGTGAAGAATTGTAAATAAACAGTATTAAACAGTTAATCCTTTCAACAGTATTTTCCTGTTAAGGTTTAAAATCACAGCTTTTTGCTGTATTTACAAAAACGGTAGAAAACTGTAAATTTCAGCAACAGCAATATACCGTTAATTTTACAGTAACTTCCTGGCAACCCTACTGCCAGTTGTTTACCGTTTTTTTAACAGGGGGAATTTCTAAGAGTGTACTGTCAGCATGTCGGAGCGTCACACACCAACACACACTGATACACACACAGGAAACGACAGCTCACTACTCGCCACTGTATTCGATTTTTAACGCAGCAGAACAAGGTTGATCCGATATCCAAACAGAACGAGTCGTGATCCGGTCAAACGGTCGGTTTCACGTTTCTCCATTCTCTCTCTGATCGTGTCTGCGTTCATCAACAATCAGTAACTTAACTTTGTAACGCTATCCCACGGCCTGCTGTGAACTTCTCCACACACACACACACACACACACACACTCTAACTCTACATCCACTGACCTGCAACAAATATCTGTGACCGTCTTCTGTGAATGGTGACTGTCTTCTGATGTTTGGAAGTCTTAAAACACTGAGTGGACTCTACCTAATCTCACAAGATAATTTGATCTTCTTTCAGTTAGGATGGAAAAAACAGACGGCTAATTTCCCCATTAATTAATCTTTTTTTTTCATATATTAGCCGGTCCAGTCAGAGCGACTGGTGGGGGATGGGACAGAGTTACAGCTTTGTTAATAACCTGAAGGGTTTGGGGTTTGAAGATATAAAACAAGGCATGCATGAGTTGCCCTTTTTCTCTTGAGCTGCTCTCCGCTCACATCTGTGGTTTTTCTGTCGAAGATTTTCAGACACAAAGTGGATTGTTGAAATCGTCGGGGGGGGGGGGGGGGGGGGATGTCTGGGATAATCTCAAAAACTGACCTGAAGAAAACCTAAAAACTTTACTTTAAGCATGCAGAAAATCATTTGAGAGAAAAACAGGGACCTTATCCAAAAGCCATCCTGATCTAAAGAGACACAAGGAGAACGAGAACAGAGATTAGATTGACAGAGACTGGTATAGTGAACATCAGTACTGCAAGCACTTGACGATTAATGCATCGATGCAGAGACAGGACATAATCGATGCTGACGAGGGTTATAAAAAATAACTAGCATGCGGGTTTATTGCGCAGTGTTGAGTTAGTTTAAAGGCTTCATATGTGATTTTTTTGATCCAGCAGATGTCGCCCTTGAGCACCAGCTTGAAACCAAAACAACTCGCGCTGCATTGTTGTGTTAGCATGCTAATGCTAGCGATCTTTATTATGCTCGTATCTTCACACTGCATGTAAATTTACCTGAAATGAGCGTGATCTAGAAACACAGTTAAGCAGTGAGTACAGTATGTTATTCTTCTTTTCTCTAGTCCCTCAATTAAACAACTTTTATACACGAGGGGAGGAGTCAGCCGGCCGTCCGGGCGATGTAAACAAAGTGAAGATAGGACTCTGAAAACTCTGAAAACATCACAGACAGTGGGACTCGGGTGTTACACCCATTGTAGACAGTCATGACTCACAGAGTTATTTTCAGAGGATATTCTTGATTTCTATATTTAAGTGTGAAGAATCACATATAAAGACTTTAAACGAAAGTAACGTTGGCTAACAGGGATTTGAGACAGAAAACAATGTAAATTGAGTCCTGGTCCTGTGCTTGCTGACGAGCAGAGTCAGCTGGTCCTGCACACTCAGACCACAGTGCTGAAACGTCTCTTTAGCCGACCGCAGCACGGATTAGCATCGTCATTACAGCTGAAGGTGTGTTTAAACTGAGACTCTACCTTTTAGAAGCTGCAGCAACTTTAGCCTGTGAAGCCCTCGAAGGACTGAAAGTGACATTTTTCACATGTAACCTAAGTTTCAGTGTTGTTTTCTTTTTTTCTCCATACAGTTTATATAATTTTATACTGATTTAAAGGCAAACCTCCAACATTTTCTGAACAGCAGTGTTATATCGGAGGTGGTTTCTGGCTGCTGCTGCACACCTATATTTAGAGAGAGGAAATTACAGTAGTACATGTTTACATCACTTTCATGCCCCTAGCCGGAGTGTTATTCCAATCAGTGCCAACAATTCATCTTAAACTCCCTCTCACACACACACACACACACACACACACACACACACACACACACACACACACACACACACACACACACACACAACGTCAAACGGTCACGTCAATCTCCTCAGCATCCACTCAGAAAGAATATCACCGTGCGCCATGAATTATTCAAAGCCGTCCATACTGTATGTAAAACATTGCAAGAAAATATTAAAACTATAAACTGTAAACAATTCTGTGACAAGCCACCCGTGTGAATCACCGCAGCACTCGTCACCATATGGAATCTTCTGTGTTATGCAAATACGTTTAGATGAGACGGGACAACAGATGGAACTTCAACATAATCGGTGATCTGCAAGTTCAGCGCCCCCTGCTGGGCACTGTGGTATGACTGTCAGGTTCTGAAGAGCGCAGAGGTGTGAGGGTCAGCACACTGCTGAGGCACACACACACACACACACCATCAGATTGTTGTTTTTATGTATAATCAGTCACCTGTACGGCACTGTGAACCCTATAGGCTGTATAAAAGATACTATACAGTTAAAAGTTTTAATTCGATTTCATCTGTTTCTGCCGAACAGGAAATACTCCTGAAAAAGATTTTTACACCTTAAAGAGAAACACTAACTCTGGATCAACTCAACAGCATGCATAGATGTAAACAAAGATGTAAAATTCCCATTTTTTAAAAATAGAAAACATCAAACTAAACACAAAACCATGAAATCTGCCTTCTCTCTTTTAGATCCTAAAAGTCAAACATAAGACGTTTTCACATCTGCACTCTGGATAATATCTAGATATTTACAGGAGGACTGCTCCGGAGATTCTCCCGACCTAGCCGCTCACATGTGCTCCTCACAGCGGGGGACTTTCCCTGTCAGAGGGGAGGGGGGGGGCGGGGGATTTCCCGACGTAAGACAAGTAGCGGTAGTGGAAGTAGCGGCCGAAGCAACAGAGTCCGCTACACAACGTTATAATGAGAATATTTACCTTTATATCAATGCTATGTGTAATCCAATGGAATGACAACATCCACAAAAGAGAGGAGAACATACTGACGAACAGAAAACAGAATGCAGACGTTTAATTAGAGCACGGAGATCGTAGAGGTGGCGTGCAGACACTTTATGCAGTCACTGTTTATAAACGTCATTCTATTGGCTCAAATTGAAATCTCCGGAGTATATTCGGCCGCGTTCAGACATCAGCTCACTCGGATTTTCTGAGGATAAAATACTAGAGGTCTGGAGGAGAAACTCCGGGTAAAGACCGTGCGAAAAATGCGTCTGTTTGCATTCAGCCTAAAGAACCTCCGGGTAGACTAATCTCCAGAGTTTTTCAGGAGATTTCCGTATGTGTGAAAAGGGTTTCATAGCTACCACCACCTTCTCTTACAACATACAAGGTACATACAAGACAGGCACGTTGTTATCGTTGGGCCCAGGGTCCGAAATTCACTTTTTGACTCACCGACCGAGGTGGCAGGTCGATGAAAAAATTCACCGGCCAAACATATTTTTTTTACCGGCCAAAATAACAAATTGTGTTTTTTGTGTCCTATACACATCTGTTACAGTACATTTAACTGAGAAGGCGTTATGTTCTGTTTAATCAATAACACATTTAAGTCACAGATTCGATCATGTCATCAGATCAGGAAATTGAGAAATTGTAAAAAAATATATTTGCTGGCCTTTATTTTTTTCTTAATGTATTATTTGTAGGCAGTAGTTCCCAAATATTTACTTTTTATTTTTTCTCCCCAAACATCCAGCACATGATCTGAGTCCTCTGATTCCTCTGACATGTTGCTTCTGTCTCATCACAGTGTGAGCAGACGAAAACAGCAGAAAGCAGAGACTCCTGTTCAGACTTGAAGAGAGCAGCAGAATCCATCTTTAGGGGGCAGGAGATTCTCAGCAGGAGCTCTCTCTCTGTCTTCCTCGTGTTTGGTTGTTTTTCTGTGTGTGTGTGTGTGTGTGTGTGTGTGTGTGTGTGTGTGTGTGTGTGTGTGTGTGTGTGTGTGTGTGTGTGTGTGTGTGTGTGTGTGTGTGTGTGTGTGTGTGTGTGTGTGTGTGTGTGTGTGTGTGTGTGTGTGTGTAGACCAGCTGCAGGCCTGTTCCAACAAACCTGCTCTCAAACAGGTGTAACACTCAGCGGCTTGCATAAACCTCCAGCTGGTCCTGAATGAAATAAACATGTTTTGGTTATTGTACTTGCGTCTCTGCCTCTTGGCGACCTGCTGCCCACATCACACAGCAGCATACCTGCACGCCGCGCAGATGTGTGGCGTTCAGAGCCGGGGCGAGGAGGCGCGCCAACACATGCCGTCTGTTTTTTAAATATGGCAGAGCAGGTGGTTTTTATGTGCTGCTCACAGACGTCATCGCGCTCAGAAACACCTCGTCCCTGCTCGCAGCCTGCGTCTTCATCGGGCGTCAGAGCGATAATTTGTCCGCCTGACAGACGGGCGTCTAATGTGAGGACTGGACCGCTTCCATCTCCGGCTCGCCGCGTCCTCGGCTGTCTGTCCGTCTCAGTCCGTCCCGCCTTTGATCATGTTCGGCTTTGGAATGAGTCAGGCGTGAACACAATCTGACGCACATCCCACACAGATCCTGCACACCAGATACACACACACACACACACACACACACACACATGAAGCTTTAAATCTTTCACCGATGTGTCCTCGCTCCACTGCTACATGTCTCTCTCTCTCCACACCTGTCTGTCTGAATCTGTGTGGGCAGGGACGTATACGCTCCCCTGCCGTTAGAATTATTTTTCAATGTGTGTCATGTATCGTGTCCGCATGAAACCCCGGACTCTAAAGATCCACACAACACTGTCACCAAGACTTCTTTCTTCATGTGTGCTCGCTTGGAAAACCAATTCTCCACTCATTTATTCTTAGTTTAGTTTTTTCAAAATGTCTCTGTGTCTTCCTAGTCTCAGTGAGATGTATGAAATTCCTCCTGCCTTTTGACATTAGCTTTGTTACAATAACAGAATTTAAATCTTTGATAGTTTCTGGTAAAAACAAAGTCAAAATCTGTTTTGACACCTCTGAAACTCAAAGAGAAGAAGTCCTAGGCAACCGATGTTCTCAAGTTAATTGTGAGGATATGTTTGGGCTTTTTACGCTTTTATTTCAGAGACAGGACAGTGGATAGCGTCGGAAATCAGAGAGAGAGAGAGAGAGAGAGAGAGAGAGAGTGGGAAACAACATTTGTGCTGCCCACGCCGAGGACTGCAGCATCTGCACATGGGGCGTACTAACCTGGCCTTCTGCAAAATCATATTGCAGAAGAGCTCCTGCACACTGCCTGAATTACATCAATAAATTGACAATGTGTCAGTACGAATTTGTGCAATGTAGACCATGTTCTCACGCTTTCCCCTGTGATAGCTTTTTGCAAAAAATGATTGTCCCGTTTGGGAAATTTGTCTTTTTGAATCCAAGTGACATCACCTATTCCCATGTGAGCACGCTCCTCTGAAAACAAAAGAGAAAAGCGTAAACAAAACATCCAGGACTAAATCTATCCACCGAAAAATACAAAACAAAAATAATGCAGAAAGTCATCGCAATAGTCAGGATCTGATTTAGAAAAACTTTTTCAGAGCCTTTAAAAAAAGTTTCCATAATGTTTTCCACAACAAAACAAAAAAATTAGACAAAAACATTCCTGAAAATGATTTTCAAAATCTGACCCAGATTTCTGAAATATCTCTAATACTTCGGTTTCTCCCACCATGTAGCATTATGAAATAAACTTGCTATAAAGTCTTTTTTAGCCACACTGTCTTTGGTCTGGCTCTTCTGTTGATGAAGACGTCCTCCACTGTGAAAAGTGGACAGGCATACCCCCACGGGGAAGTTCTCCCTCCATGCATCAGTGGAGCAGGAAAAATCCCCCTTGAAAGGGCTCTTTGGCAGCAGGTGACGGGGGCGACTGTGGCGAGGCAGGAGCGAGAGATCGGCTCTCTGAGAGGAGGTTTAGGCTTGTATCAGAAAGAAGGCGTCTGCCATGCTAATGAGAAACAGGCCCGAGGACAGAGACGATGTTCAGAGTGCGTCTGCTGCCCGGGAGTCCAGGACTTAAAAATTATATATATTAATATTTGAACAAAATCAGCCGATAACCATTCTCCATGTTCTACTACTTCACTTTAAGGCAAAAACAAAGCTCCCTAAAGGCTGATCAGTACTTCCTTTACATATTTTGGGGGACAGGGAGGGTTGTTCCATCACTGTAAAACTCTTGTAATACTGTATTGGTCTGAATATAAGACGACCCTGATTATAAGACCACCCCCGTTTTTCAACACTCACATTTAGAAAAAAAGATTTGCAGACCAGATCTTGTTTTTATAAAGAACTTTTTTTAAAGAACTTAATTTTATTTGAAAATAACAATATTAAAAACACATTGAATTAAACACCTGTTGTATTTAAAACAAAGTGTTTCACAAGGGCGAACTATGTACAGTATGATTCAAAATTAAAATCGATTAACAATCAAGCAATATTATCAACATGTTTTTAACATTTTTAAATAACAGAGGAAATACAGGCAACACTTTTAACTAAACTACCGCTAAACTAAAACTCGCCAAACTTCTCCTCCGATGTCTCCTCTCTATTCCTCACACACACACACACACACACACACTCTGCCCCGCTGTGTTCGCTCTCACTGTCATCGCTCCCCGGCTCCTCCCAGAGCGCGTCATGTGTATTGACAGGGTAAGGGGGGCCTTCGGACCTATTTCGATGGGGAAAAAGGCCGTCTTATATTCGGACCAATACGGTAGTTCACGTTGTGTGTGTTGTATTGATCAAAGAAAAAACACTCAGATACGGCTGTTGCTAAAAAATGGTTGATTGCTTTAATTAAACCGGATACCAAGGCTATGACGGTGAACATCTCATGTCCACAGCGCAGCACAATCACCTGTTTACTGCAGTGTGTAACTTTGGCAGCGGGCCGAGGTCACCTTTTTGTTTGAGGTGCACCCAAATGTTTCACTGCGTCGCCTTTAACGCCATAAGGTCACCTTTTTATGGCTCTCCATAACTTTCATATAATGTGAATGATTTTTAAACAAGAATAAGGTGTAGAGCAGGGGTGTCAAAGTCCTACTGGGTCGGGGCCGGATTTATTCAAATGAGACCTCAAGTGGAACTAATTTTGCAGACATCACTTTAGCTCAACTCATGGATATATCGGCTAATGTATGATTAAAAAAAAGACAAATAAAGGTACTTGTATAGAAAACTGCATGTTAACACATAAAATGTAAAAGTACATGAAGCAGAGGGGTTAACTCTGTCATTGCAAACTGCATGTTGGCACATGGAAATATTTAAATGTACCACACTACAGAAGAAAACATCAATAATCATGTTTTGTTTGAGATTATTATATTATGTTTTAATATTGCTGTTCAAGGTTATACAAACTTTGACAGGTTATTCTACCTGCCCTGGGATCAGTGCATTAACGACCAACTTGGTCGCACTCTGGAGCCCTGGGTACTAATTTTTACTATTATTATAGCTAGCATAGTGACATTTCTTAGAGCGGGGGTTCCCAAACGTTTCAGCCCGCGACCCCCAATATAACGGTTCTAAGAGACTGGGGACCCCCATTGTCCCTGGAAGTGACTGAAACATTTGACATTGCGCACAGCCACGCACACTATTAACCTCTCCAAACACTGGTATTAGAACAGCACAGCAGCCCAAACACCATCATTAAATTAATGGGTAAAATATGCAATTTTAAACCATTTTCCATTTTAAAATGTTTTTGGAAAGAATCTTGCGACCCCCCTAACAGGGTCTCGCGCAGGGGGTCCCGACCCCCACTTTGTGAACCACTGTCTTAGAGTTAATATCGATCTAAAAGGTCAAAGGACATCTTCACTATGACATCATAATGTCCCTGGCTAAACCCTTTTCTGGGCTCATTCTTTTAAATGTATCCCAGAAAGCCCCGGGGGAAACATCTTTTAATATGGTCCTCCTGGGACTGCAGGATGAGCTCATTAAATTTTGTTGGTCATAGTAGGTCAAAGGTCACCATGGCCAACCAGTTCGATCAAATAGGATTTCTCTACAATGCCTAGAGGGAAGTTTAGTACATATTTGACCTTTGACCAAGTCCATTTGCCTCTGAATCAAATTTTGAATTACCAAGACCGGGATGACTGAGAACCTCCTCAGACAGTAAATGTGGTTATTTTAAATTGATTTATGTTTGACTGATTGATTATTGGAAAATCTCTCCTCGCTCTGCACCTCATGTAACTGTTTATTCTGCTGTCTCAGGAGGTTACCGTGACAACCACATGCTCCAAAAGAGCATCTCCAACGTCTCCTGTTTGATGAAGCACTTCTAATGACATTGTTTCGTTTTATGAGTATTGTTGAATTTCTATTTTTAACAAATATTTCCTTCGTGGCACTACATTACTACTTACATATGGTTGATATATTTTCCATAAACCCATCAATCTCTTGTGTTTGGAAAAAGCTGCAACCACTAATGTTGAAAAAAAGAAGCCAATGCAGAAGTGCAAAATCCTGCAGTTCCTCGATCGTCCACTAGAGGCTGGCTGCAGAAGCACAGGAAGTCACATACACACCCATTCAAAAAAGCCTGTTTTTACAGCAGAGATTAACATGTTTAAAAGTCTGATTAGGTGTGATTAGCTCATGTCTCGATCGGCAAACACTGAATGTTTTGATGACTCATCAGTTTTGATTTGATGAAGGATAAGAGTTATTCACAATAAGGCGTGTAGCTGACCTGATTGACAGGTGGGCGCGGTGTAACGGTTTGTCAGGAGGTTTAAAACCCGCCTCAGCTCCAGCTCTCAGCCTGTCGTTAGGTTGACTGAAAGTTAGACTGAGACAGCATTTCCAGCATGGAGACCGCCATCGATGGGACTCCAGCGCCCCCTGCAGGGACAGACGGGTGACGTTACTCAGGCTTTGTTCAGTAATATTTACAGTCTCAGTTTTGAACCTTGAGAGGAGATCTGCATCGCGCACTAATGGGAATATACATTCCCTGCAGTGGCCACAGTAAGCTTGTTATTATGAGGGAAACACTGATGGATTGAAACTGTAACTTAAATGAATGGAAGATGCATCCAGACGAGTTAGTCTGAGTTCACTCTAAAGGGCCATCAAAGATCCCCACAATGCAATTTGTCGTTTTACTGCGTTCCTCATAATCCCTCAATTCAATAAAACAGATTGTGTAAATGAAAAATTACAGTCATGAGAGCGATAGAGCTGTCAGTGATGCTGCAGACAGTAAAAACCTGACTGCTCATCAAAGAGAACAAACACTGTTTCTCTATAATGAGGAAACAAAGTCATGCCAATGATTTGAAATGTGTAATAATGGTTCAGGAGAGTTCATTCAGTTGTTTTGTTTTTTAGATTTGGAAGATTTGTCTGTTGGGTTTGGAACATGTTTCTGTTTCTCAGCAGAGGTGTGGACTCGAGTCACAGATATGACTTTGGACTCCACTTTATCATATCACTTGTTTACAATTCATTTTATGAGACGCTTTTATCCAAAGCGAGGAACATCAGAGAGTAGACACAACACTAATCCATTCATACACCGCCACCGAAGCAGCGGGAGCAATGCAGGGTTAAGTGTCTTGACACATCGTCTTGACACATCGGACACGTTGCTCAGCTGGGGATCGAACCCTCGACCTTCCAGTTGAGAGGCGACGCCAATGATTCATGACTTCACTTGGACTTTAGCCTGAGGACTCAAAAATACTTCAGATTTAAACGTCTGTATATTATTTTAGGACATTGTGATTTCCACGATGCAAAAAAACATGGACAGAGTCACAGAATTAGTCAATGAAAATGAACCTTTAAAATGTGGAATATGGTGGAAAATCAAAGAAAGAAATCTGGAAAAAAAAGATATTTGGTGATGAGTACTATTGACTTGTTTAGGACTGAAATTTGAAAGTGTAGGACCTTGGACTCGACTCGGGACCTTGGACTTGAGACTTACTTGTGACTTGCACCTCTGGCTGACGGTTAGGCTTTCAAAAACCACAAAGTGACTCTGACGCTGCCACAGTTTTAAAACTCCTGCATCAAAAATGACACAGGACCATATTTTGTGATTATCAAAGGGTGTGTGTGTGTGTGTGTGTGTGTGTGCGTGTGTGTGTGTGTGTGTGTGTGTGTGTGTGTGTGTGTGTGTGTGTGTGTGTGTGTGTGTGTGTGTGTGTGTGTGTGTGTGTGGCCGTCATGAGGTAAACAAAAGCCACATCATTAGCACACCAATCACTTGCTGCTCTTCTTCCTTGATTTTGAACGCAGACTGAAAATGTTCTGAGCGGTGACAAATCGTCAAGTTAAAAGTCAGCGGCGGCGGCGGCGTGGGCATGGACCCGAGGCGAGAAGAAACTTTAGCACCTGACAGACCTGACAACAGTTTTCAAGCGCTCCCTTAAATGTGTGTGATAAAACTCAGGACTACTGTATGTTCTCATGAGTCACACGGTGGTGATGGTTGTTAAACATTACAAACACACCGTCTTTCACTTTGAGGTGAACATGTTTCAGGGTCTTCATTTTGTACGGCGTGCTGCGCATAGCGACACAGAGCAGGCTGGCAGCGCCGCGTTTTCACATCGTGGTTACAGTGGTTTTCTGTCCAGTAAATAGAGTCAAGTGACCAGCAGAGGTGGCGGGCAGAGAGACTCGGGGCCTGTGTGGGTCTGTACTTCAAATCTTTCACCGTAGGCTGAGAGCTCAACTAGCGTCCTGTAGCGAGCAGGAGTTCAAACTCCTCAATGCGAAAACAGAAGTTACTAAAAGAGCGAGACAGAAACTGACCATTTGTGGACATCGCTATACACGATAGAAATCATCACACTGGAAGACAGGTTAAACTTTTTTTCCTCTTTGGGTAGCCCCAAACACAACCGCAACTTATATTCAATAGACTCTTCTCCTCTGTCGCCCCCCGGTGGTGGAATGAACTACAGAGTCCCTCTGCACCTTTAAGAAAAAGCTAAAGACCCAGCTCTTTCATGAATACCTACTAACTTAATGATGATGGTCTCCATATTATTGATGATGATGATGGTAATGACGATGGTTTTTGTTTGATAACAACGACTTATAAGATGGTTTCTATACTGATTAGAGCTCTCAAGAACTGCCCTCAATGTTGTGCTTTGCCTCTGGTCACTTCCTGTCAGCACCTGTGTGTCCAATCAGACTCAAAGCTGATCGTTTGCTCTTACTGACATTGTTCCCTTTTTTCTAGATCCTTGCTTGTGTTGTTCTTACTCTCTGATGTACGTCGCTTTGGATAAAAGAGTCTGATAAGTGAACTGTAGAATTGTAGAATATTCTGGATTAAACAGTAGATGTGATGTTATTAGGATGTTCTCCTTATCATCAGGAGGGATGCTAATGCTAGGCTACTACGGGTCATATTAGAGGAAGGGAACACATGACCTACAGTATGTAGTGGTTAAAGTACTTTTTGATTCTGGATATAGTTGAACTAAAATGTGCCAGGTCTCAACTTTCTTTGTTGGATTGCCCTCCATTTTTTTTTCTTTTTATTGGCTGTCGGCGTTCCTGGTTGCAGCCTCCTGCTGTGCAAACAAATTGTTTCCCACTGCCAAAAAACTGCAGCCCCGCTCGTTTCATTTAAGGAGCAGAGGCTGTTTTTGAACGGGAGTTCTTGTTAAGCCACTGAACTCGTCATATAAGCCGTCATCCTGCTGCTCGTGCTCTAGGTACAAAAAAAAAAAAAAAAAACGATGAACCTGGAGCAGTGTTTAAGATAACACGAGCTCGACTGTACTTGGAGGCTAACCTTGACACCCTCTCAGTTCTCCCTACACGTTAAGGACACCACACTACAAAGAGAAGAAGCACTAATCCAATAACCTCAGCTGAACTCTCTCCTCTCCGGGCTGTTGGAAGCCTTGATGCTCTCACTATCAGCTGCTGAACAGGGACTTGTGTGTGTTTTTTTGGGGTTTTTTTTTTGCTACAAAATTGGCCGAGGCGGAGCGGGAAAGTGAGGAATTGTTCGTACCAAAGGAGGAAGTTAAGATTGTGTTTGTGTGTGCATGAATGTGTGTGTGTTGTGTTGTTATCTGCAGCTTTTTGATGAAATGTGGACGTGTTTGTGTGTGTGAGGTTTTTTTCTCCCAGACATAATGAAGGACTGTGAAATCATCAAGCTGACTGTGGATGTGAGTCTGCAACATGTGTGTGTGTAGGTGTGTGTCTGCGAGCTTATCTGCAAGTAAAAGCCTTTTAGACGACGAACTCCCCCTCTTCCGTTTCAGCGTGTGTTCTGTGCTGCACGTGTGCGTCCGCGGTGGATTTATCCCTCTCGTGTAGTAGCGTCCTCCTTTGATTTGTGTGAAGCTCGTTTTCTGCTCCGATAACAAACTGCAGCCTCTCAGGAAGCCCAGCCTGCAGCTGCTCCGTCTCTCACCCCCCGTCCCCTCATCGCCCATCCTTCTTATCCCCCCCCCTCTCGCTCTCGCTCTCACCGGCTTTTATGGAGCCAATAAATAACCTCGCACTGTCTCCATGTTTAACTTGGTTTTAGAGGCCAGCGGGGGCCGGCTGTGTGCGGCAACATTACACTTTACCAAACAAGGGTTCATTAGGGGGCTGTTAGAGATCTACAGAGCATTAAGAAGCTGAAGAAGACATCTCGACGTTTTGGAGAATCATGACTCTTTGATACCTTAAGAAGACGTTTTGTCATTAAGTTCTGCTCGCAAAAAGGATCAACAAACACTTAGTTTCAAATTATCCAAAGGCTGGTGATGAGTTTGCACACTCAGAATATTTATCTGTAGGAAAGAGAAACGTTGGAATCAGAATCAACAATCAATAAAAAGAGGAATTGATAAGAAGAACAAAAAACAAAACCTGAAATGATCAAATTAAAAACGGTACTCTATACTGACTACTCTTCTACTTTTTTATTTTATTCCACAATACAACATACAGTACACACAAGAACAAACAGGGAAGAGAGGTACAAACAACTAATAGGTCATTCACACCTGTACAAAACTCCTGATATTTCCAGCAGTAGCTGCATGTTTGAACATAAACAATTGAAGTTTTTCTCTCAGACTTCAGCCGGAGTTTCTCCTCCAGCCTCCTCGTGTTGTTTCTGCACAAAGTCAGAGTGAGCTGATGTGAGAACGCAGCAGGATATAATCAGGAGAATTCACCTGGAGCCAGTGGGAGGGGCCAGTGGGAGGGGGTGGTGACGTTTGGATTCTGTGATCGCTGCACGACCATAGACTGTCTGCACGGGACCAGTACGATCTCTGTGCATGTAATGAAACGACGAGATGGATTCTTCACCTCTTTGTTAGAAAGGAAACAACTGAAAGACAGGAAACGTCAGCAGGAGAAAGCATGACGTGCAGCAAAGGGCCAAGATAGAATCTGAACCAACAGCCGCTGTACATGTACCCTGTAACTGCAAGGCTAGGCTAGGCTAAGCCTATTTTGAAGCTTTGTTTTAGCCTGTGCCCCCTCATTGTTCACTCTAAACGACATGTTTGGCTTCCCCTCGCAGACGTACAATAAATGAATAAACCCCCCGACCCAAACAGTGTCATTTATGAATTTTTATATATATTTTTTGTGGTTGTGTAGTTTGATTTTCAGTACAGCTAGCTCCTCATGTAAGGGTTAAAAACCTGGTAACCACAGCTCTAATCCTACATTCAGTTGCAACTGTTAATAATCCTCTGTAGTTTTTTAATCTTTTAGTTTCTAATTGTGGCATCATCAAATAACTCAGACTGCTAACTGATCAACCCACACAGATTGGATTAATATTCTCTGACCATCATTTTAATCAGACTCTGTACGGCTCAGAAAAAGAATATTCTGTAATGTCAGTTTCAGACATTTGGGGTTTTTTTTAGAAGTCTTTGCAGACGTCATGAATCATTAATGAAGGAAGTCTTTAAGGACCTTTCCAAAGTTCCCAAGTGGTCGCCCTCCAAAGAACCTTTGGAAGGTTCCTGGAAGGCCTTTCCCTTGTAAGAGACTCGACTAAGCCGAGCTCAAACAAACTTAAAGAGCGACAGGTTCTCCCACAGATGAAGTGGATGAAAGGGGATTCACAGAGATCAGAGGAGACTCCCATTAATTGTGATCTATGTGTGTTTTAGGAGGGATTAGAGGGGGCAGATGCCGGGAAGCAGCTTTCACCTGTGTGGCCATTTCAAAGCCCTCATGGATCTGAAAAGCAAACACAGCTACCACCCTGAAGAGTCACAACCAAGAGGGCCGGAGAGAGGAGGAGAAAAAGCCTTTTTCAATATCGCCTTAGGAACTCTTTCTGAACATCTTTCTGATATATCTCTTGACTTTCTTTTTGAGCTAATGGAAATGTGGCTTTGAATCATACAGGTGCATTGATTAAAGTCTTATTAAAACATCCACAAAAATTGAGTTATTGCTCACAATAATTAGCATTTTAAGCTGATTTTGCTTTATGGACAATTTTTCAAGACTGTGGAGGTTTGGTGCATCACAATTTGATCGACATCTCCCCGCCTGCTCAGGAAACAGCCGTTCCTATGGCAACAAGCATTAAAAAGACTAGCTATTTCACACATGCACAAAACTATTACCTGGGTGAGCTGCACGTGTGGTCCCAAAACAGCTGGATTTTTTATCCCGATTTCTTTATCCTTACATTTTCCAGCCCCAGACAAAAATATCTGTGTGAAGTCAGGGTGAGCGGATGTGTGGAAATCCATCACACTAGCTGTGGGAGGATGATCCTGTGAGCGCTGCATGATCGGTGTGATCTCCATACCTGTAATGAATACATCCGATTACATGCAGCATTGATAAAACAGCGAAAGCTCTCATCAAAACGCTGGACTCTGTTGCTCGTCCAGCATCTCTTCCTCCCCTGTCGGACAGGAAAAACTTCCCGCTGTGAGGGATGTGATTGAATTCATCAGCTCAGGGGGGGATTTCAGGGGCAGGCTGTGCGTGTGTGAAAACAGCTTGTATGTTTAAATCATCAAAGTCGTATTCAGAGGAAGCAGAAGCCCTGCAAATTATTTATTTGCGATGGTCACGCTAGCTGAGGTTTCAGGATTTATTCCCATAGTAGCATATGTAAAGTTCAATAACTGCTCCATAGTGTTAGCTTGTCACAGATATAGATTTCCTCTGTTGACACTAAATCGCTGCCAACAAAAAAAAAAACACTGAACTCCTGCACCAGAAGGAAAAGACAAATTGAAACTCACACTCAAAACCAGCTGCCACTGAAGGCACAATCAGCTGATTTTTGGAACTAGATTTCCTGATTATTGTGAGCGATCATGTTTACTCAATTTTTGGTGGATGCTTTAATAAGACTCTCAATTTTGATATCTTAGATGCATTTGTACGATTGAAGTTTATTGATTGTGTTTATTAGATACCTCTAACATAGTTTGAAGACTAATGGGAAAGCTCCTGTGAGGAACTGTCAGTTTGTGTTGACTTTGGCGCCCCCTGTGGACAAAGTGGTACCTCTTCTTATCCCTTTTCCTGCCTCGGGTTACAAGTTTTAAAAAATGACTACAGTCTTGTTGCTAATAGTCTTTTTTTTTGCAGTCATAGGTCATATAGAAGCATTAGTTTTAATTTCAGTCTGTTTCATTACCAGGTTAAAAACTCCTCACAGGAACCTTGAATATGAAAGCAGCACATTCCCTGTTCAATAGAAACCAGATGAATACCACTCTGCACTCTCGGTCTGCTTTAATTTGTGCTTTAATGTTTGCTCTCTTTTAAACCTCTGATTGGAGTACCTGTTGGGATCCAGGTTGTAGTTCTCACCTTGTTTCTCACACTGCTCAGATGTGATGATTATGATCCTAGTTTCCTATTGATACATCTTCTCTTGTATCACATTAAATAATTATGAACATCATTGCTGCCCTCTCTGGTGTATTGTCCAAACAGACATAATATGCGTTCATAATTATTGAACCTTACATTTCTGCAGGCGTAAGTTACAAACTCTGCAACATGCAGGACTGTGAGTCCAAAACCACACCAACATCTGTTCAGTGTGTAGCAGTCTTCAAACATTAGCAAACCCTCTTTTCTCCTGACACAAATATGTCATGAGTTGTTTTCGTTTTTATTTCTCTCCTTTCATTTCGGCTTTTTTTTTTGGGGGGATCCAGATTTAGCTTTGATGTTGAGGGAGAAAAAAGCATCCAGCTTGCCAGCAGTCAGCACGATTAGCCACGTTCGGTTGTGATCAAACCATAGCGCAGGTACGGACTGAACCATCTGTGTCTTAATGAGGGGGGGGGGGGGGAGCGCTGGAGGGCAGAGGGCCTAATCAACTATTTACTCTTCCATGTATTTTTATTTTTCTTGTATTTTATTGTATCAAAGGAAAGTTTTTTGGAAGGTGTTTGAGAATTTTGTAAAGGGAGCTGTGATTTATTCAGCGCTGGATTCTCGATATTTTTTGCACATGTGGGATGATGAATGTCAGGTAATGAAAATTTTTTTTGAAGCATATGCTGATTTAGACCAAAAGCTCTTAAAAAAATCCTCCCCCATAAATCAGAATGACTAATGCCTTCTGACCGGTTATGTTTATTTCCTTACTCTCCCACCAGGTACCTGCGTCACCCACACTCACACACACACACACACACACACACACACACACACACACACACACACACACACACACACACACACATGAATATGGATAATTCTAGACCAGCATATCACCTCCCTGATAGGGTGTGAAATATGTAAAAAATCCAGAGCCATGTATGCTCCTTGTCTTCCCTCAGAGCGATGGCGGCAGCAACGTGGGCGGCTAATTATTTTCTCTCCCTCTTCAGAATCAATTGATTGCTCGTCTTTGAGTTTCGCCCTGAAAGCCGCCGAAAGGAAATGTGCTGTCACATTCACATCGTAAACGTTATTATTCTGCACACACAGCGGCGCAGACACAAGGTTGACATTTTCTAATTAAACGTTTCCTTAAGCTGTGTACGTCTCCCTGGGAAGTCTAAAAAGACGCAGACGCCCCTCACCGCCGAAGATGAAAGAACTCATTATTTCTCCCTTGCCCACTATCGTCCTCATGTTGCTCCCCTTTTTATCCAGATAACAGAACTATTCCATTTAATCAATGAGGCCTGCTCTGAGTACAGCAGAGCGGCGGCCACGGTCAAGAAAATGCACCTCAACAAGTAAGCATAAATTCAATCTGTACCCCCCTCCCACCCCCCCCTCCCCTCCCCGACCGTTTTCTCCACCCCAAAACAAACAAGCAGAGCGAGCAGCGGGGGCATTCATCATCGCTGTTTCTGCTTTGACAACTCGCTCTGTTTTAGTATTACAATCATAAGCCCTGAATTGGATAAGGGCAGAGCAGGAGAGGCTGAAAAATGGAAACGCAATGGATTTGGCCCGCCGCCAACAGGATAGAGCCGCTCCTCTTGCGCTGGGAAATGATAGCACAGAAGTTTGGGATTTTATTCTCATCCTCGACAACTCAAAGTTCAGTTGTAGAGATGTGACGATAAACTCGACTCACAATACGATATGTAACACGATACTGGGCATGTGATAGGAAACGCGTTTAGAGCCCGACCGATTCATCGTCAAGCTGATAATATCGCCGATATTAGCATCCAGTGACTATCAGTATCGGCTTATTTTATCTCAGATATGCGCCGATATTACTCCATTTATTCATCAGTCAAATAGCCTTTAATTTGAGTTTCATTTTATTTACACTAGCAGTTCTCTTTCACCAGCAGAGGGCGCTATATGTATAACAACAATCATCATTCTGCAGAGTGTCAAGCCGTGATGCATGTACATTTTGAAAGTAGCATTCCCTAAGTGCTCCGTCTGCACCCCCTCCCCTCTGTGCTCCCTCTTAAGCCACGCCCCCTCACTTACATGCACGAGCGCTGTTACTTCAGAAGTGGACCTCAGCTCATCTCTTGCATTGTGTAGAAACTACGTCGTCTCATGTCTCATTCAGCGGTAAGTAAACTCTCAGTATAAACTCAAGAGGTAGAGAGCGAGCAGGGAGGCAGGGAGGCGTCTGATTGGTTCATCAGATTGGTACCTCGTGGCAGACATTGGTTGAAGTTTTTACAGACTTACAAACTGATACAGATGATGGATTTTCTTTGTTTCTTTTTTCAGAGAACCTGAGTTATTAATGTCTGTCAGGACCTAAAGACAGTTTATACCAAAATCTTTAAAAAGTGGATCTGGAGGAAATGACCAACCCTGCTTTTAAATTGTTCAACTTTCTACAGATTTTTAAAAAATCTAACTTGAGGTATCATGACATCGTTTTTTAAGAGGCTTTGCTCAAAGGGAAACCTCGGGTAATGTTGAGAAAAGACTCAAAATGGAAATAATATCACAGGAGCCGCTGTGGAACTTTTCTGTTTTGTGGTGTTTGGTTTGACGAGAAGCAGTAAAAGATTCAAACAGCACAGAGAGAGGACAGAAGGTTTAAAAAATGGATTCACTGTGATCAGTGATAAAAAAAAAGAAAGCAGGATTGGGCGCTGTGTCAACTCAAATCAAAAAGCAGAGAGATGAACCAAACGTAGCTCATAAAGCACATCATGGGATATACGTTTCAAAACCCGCCGTATCTCTGCAACCGCTCGCAGGATTCAGCTTGAAGCTCGATCAGATGTCCCGCTGACAGACAGGCGATCATCAATCCAAAGCTGCGTGCTTTAGACTTCAGCTTCTCTAACTCACAGAACAAAAAAAAGTTTCTTTGTTTCCTGGAACAAAAAAAAAAACTTTCAGAGAGGATTTTACAGACACCGACCGGCATCGAGTTCCCAGATCAGTTGCATTGAAATCATCACCGCTCTGAGCAGGAACAGCAGGGTGGGAAAGTTTGCATTGGAACAGAGAGCTGTTATTGCAAACATATTGGTTATCATAGTCAAATATTATCTTAAAGAGCTGAAGCCTGGTGAGCTGCGTCTCGCTCTCGCTTTAATGTGCTTTTGAGTAAATATTGTGTAACAGCTTTCACACGGGTCCCTTCAGTCCAAAAGAATTTCAGTCCAGCTTTTTACGATTTCTGTTCCCTCGAACAAAGAGAATGATGTGGAATAAATTTCACTTCTTTGAAACAATTTCACCGCAGGGGTGGTGGGTTCTGCCTGAGGACGGGAAACATGATTATTTCTGGAGGGTTTTTTATTTTTTTGGGGCCATTATGAAGAAGAACATCCAACAAAAAAACTGAGTGACAGCCAAAGTATTATCACCATTGACCGTCCTGACATGTAACGATGATGGATGAGAGATTACAATGTGATTGGTTAATGGAGTGGGTGGTAAAAAATATTCCGAGCCGAGTGTGAAACTGTACAATGAGTCCTCGCGGATGTGACACAAGCTGTGAAATCACACTTCTTCATTCCATTTCTTTTCTTTGACAGTCCTTATACGTGTCAGAGCACGCGCAATTAATGATATTTTTAAACAAAGGACTTTAGATATATCTTTGTCAGTTCATGGGAAACTGTGGGAGGCTTCTGCACACATGGCCAGATCTTTAATGATCCTGGTTAATTTAGAAGATCTAGGATTTATGAATCTGCAGCAAGAAAGATGTTCTATACTCTGTAAAGGTCCAATCAGTGTGATGTGTAGAGAGTGAGATGATAAAGGTATCTTACTATCTGATCATTAAGGAAACATGTTGAAGTGCTGGCTTCTCTGACAACAATGCAGCAGCCAGTATGTCCTCCTTCTAACTTTAGATTCTGCTCCTGAATGCTCTGGATTTGTTTGGACCAGAGAAGGTAGGCGCTTTTAAGACCCCCCCCTCCACACGGCCGTTTTGGACGCCCCTCGGTTTGCCAGATATGAGAGCAGTTATCAGGTCAACAGGTGTTGCAGCGATGGAAGCGGGTCAAGAGAAGTGGTTCAGATAGAAGTGATTGTACCCGACCTAAAAAGCCTCTGCATGTTTCTAATAAGCTCCACGAGCAGAAACTTGCTCAAACTAGGATCAATATTGGAGATGCTTTTTGAAAAATGGAGAGAGGTTAGTGCTGGCCGATATGGCCTAAATTTGATATCACAATATTTTTTTGCCTAATGTTGACATTCGATATGACTCGATATTTATCTTATTAAAGTTTATAAATGTAGCCTATAAAACTGAATCTCCACTGTATAAAAAAAATATCACTGGCCCAGGAACGTTACTTTTGATTCGAAAAATAACAGTCACCAATTTACTCTTGAACCATTCTGATGCAAAAGTCAATTACAACTTTTATTTCATTAATTGAGCTCTAATTATGAAAAATATTGTGTATTTTTCTTATATTTACTCATGTTTATTCACCATGCTGGTAACTGTAAGAGTCTACTGATATTAATATGAGGCTGTGATAGAGCTGGAATCTCTCCTTCTTTCTTCTCTGTGAGAAACTCTTCATCCTTAGATCTTTACTTTAGGAGCTCTCTTAAGGGCTAAGATGCTTTGTGAATAACTTTTATCTTTACCAGGATAGTCTTTAACTTTAAGGGGAAATTTAGCTGCAGCGTGTTCTAGCTCCTCCAGCTGTGGCTTAAACTTTTAAACTGTTTTTTATTAGAGAAAACCTGCGCTAAAATCTGAGTGCGAGTGTACAACTCGAGAGTAGCGAGCGCGCTTGTGGGAGTGACAGCAGTGAAACCGCCAGCTGAACGTGCAATCAGCTGGACTCTGTCAATCATTCGTCCGGGCCAGCGGGACACTTATAATGTCGAGCCCTGCGTTATGAGCCCTTTTTTTGGGAAGTAATTCGGCCTCGCTCGCATCTTTCTCTTTCTCCTCCGTGTTGGTCGCTTACAAGAGCGAGGCTACTCAGCGGCAGGAGTGGAGTCTCCTCCGCCCTTTCGTCTTCAAGCAACAAGCGCTGCCGTGGGAAATCTTGCAGAGCAACGAAATATCGCGAGAAAACTTTTAAGTAGTTTAAAAATAAAATCGATGTTCCCTTTTCCATATGAAGCATTAATTAAATATCGATCGAATCGAGCTTCACGATATATCGCCCAGCACTAAGAGAGGTTAGAACACAGAAAGGTTTACAGACCCATGCAGAGCTGGATAAACACTGAAGCTTCAGAGTCCACCACATGGTGACCTGTGTGAGCATGGACTCTCGAGAGGCCAACACCCACACCAACAGGTGTTGCAGCGATGGAAGCGAGTATCCATGCAACACAAAGTGCATTTAAAGTACCTGAGGCTGCAGTCACAACTAAGCCATTTGGTTAGTTTGAAATGAACTCTAGGGCGCTCTGTTTGGGTTTGGGGTGGTGTGAATACTTAAACTTTGGTGCGGACCAAAGAACCTAACTCTGGGGATCTATGTCATGACAACTGATGCTGTACTGTTGTCTGTATGAGACTGATTATAAAATGTAGTGTCCACCTTCAAACTAAATCTAATTCAACACCCTGCTTTGATAAAAGTCTTTGATTTATTATTTTTTTCTTTTACCATGACGTTACATTAAATAGATTTGATTCTGCTGGCTTCACCATGAAATGATCCTTTATGAGGACATGTTAGTGTCTCTTCAGGATTCACTGTCTCCATTCAAACAGTAACACCTTCCAGATTGTTTCGCCTTGGGGACAGAAAACAGCAAACATCGTTTTATTATTTTAAACCACACGGAGCGACATAAATGACATTCAGAAAATGTTGAATTCCACTTTTTTAAAAGTCCACCACGCTCCTGCTTTTATCAAGGTCTTAACACTTCAAGCCACTGTACTTTTTAATGCATTCTGCTTTCCATTCATGAGAGTCACATTCTGCTGCAGCCTGTGATTCAGTGCATGCTTAAGAAAAGCTGCGATTACCTGCAAGAACGAGCTTTATTTTCATGTCACATTATGCTGAACACCTTTGCTCATTTCTTTGTGTTCACAGTGAATTAAAGAGACTCGTGTTTTTTAAGGTGAAGGTTTCACCTGCGGCGCCGTTCTCAAATCCATTTTTCCAACTTGGGAGAATGAACCTTGTAGTTGTAGTAGCATGTTCTCATGATCTGTGTGAAGTCTTTGTCCTCTGATGAGTGTCACTTTAACTGTCAGACGGTCGTATTCACAGCGAGTTGAATTGTGTAAAGAGACTTGACTTCCTCTGTCACCTGAAAACACATTTAATACTCAAGCAGCTCTTTTCTTTTGCCTTTTGAGAAAGGCGCTGTTGACGTCACCGGCGCTCTTTTCCAAATACTCCTTGTAGTTTTGCTGCAGGTTATGGGGGGATGGGGAACTAGTGGAGGTCATGAAGAACGGGGGTGATGTGATCTCGGGTGCGGGAGTGTGTGAGAAGTCGAGCAGCGGAGTTCTGAATGTATTGAAGTTTCTTGAGTGTTTTGGATGGTGATCTGTAGAGGAGACTGTTGCAGTAGTCTAGTCTGGAAGTGATGAATGCATGAGTGAGGATCTCAGCAGCTGAGAATGAGTGTGATGGGATCTTGTTCTTGTACCCACATCCTCCTCGCTCCGTGTCTAATCAGGAAAATCTCAAATATAAAACATGCAGTAAAAAGTGTCGGTCATATAGCTGTCATTGTCAACAACAGCATCTGTTGCCATAGAGACAGGACGGACTTGCAGCGCTTTTCTTCTCAGAGCACAAACGCTTCATGCAAACGTTCCCGATCGCACAGCCAGCGATCTTCTTCTGATGAAGTATTTATTAAGTTTCCATTGAGAAAATGACCCGTTCATAAATCTAACGCCTTGTTGACGTTGTTGTGGGGGTCAACGTTTTCTAGACCGATGGATCTTGTTTTGTTTTTTTTATCGGCTGCAGATCTTCAAAGCGATGCTGTGTGCGTCGGGTCAGCTGATTGTTGGCTGTTCCACTTCATTTCCTGCCCGGTCGGAGGCATATGAAATGAGCTCGGGCTTCTGAATGTTTGAAGTGTTTCACTTTCATTCTGCAGACGCTGCATACTGAACACATCGGGTCAGGCTTCCTGTTACCCGGGGGGATTACAGAGCGCTCTAATGCTGGCGTTCAATAAAGATGGTATACACTGAATGTTTTACTGCTCCATGGAGAGTGCAGGCACTTTGTTAGTGTGTCAAACACAGTCCTGCATTACCGAGTTTATGTAAGCAGGAGAGGGTGGACAGAAGAAAGGGCCAGCGGCAGGGTCGCCGTGCTCAAACTGGCTGCTTGAAAATTGACTCAGGAAGTGAGTTCAGAAAAATCGATCGTTAGACGATTTAGAATTAATTAAAAGTCTTGACTCTGACATGACACGAGCAATTTTTTCCCCCTCATACCTCGTCTAGTCTTAAACCATCACCACACTTCCTGTGATTCAGGTTCACAGACGTCTTAACTCATTGCAGTAATCATCAGGCAGAATGAGATTTTAAACACCGATCACCGTCAACGTTGTACATAAATTTCTCGCCGAATCATAACGGTCACTTGCTGAGTTAATTGGCACTCACATGTGAAAGTACATTTGTTTGAGATCCCACACAGAGCAGAAACACATTCAAACAGAGTGCGGATATACCACCCCGCCGTCATCCATGCAGCTCTCTGCTGTGTGTGTGTGTGTGTGTGTGTGTGTGTGTGTGTGTGTGTGACACACACACACACACACACACACGATCCAAAGGGTTTCATAGAGGCAGGAATCATTTGATTGCATCAATTAAAGGTTGAGGCTAAATCTGAATGAAAATACAAATCATCCGGAGGCCTTTAATTAGATCTTAGCAGCTTTGAAAGGAGAAGGGGGGTGGGGGGTGGGGGGGGTCTTGTTCGCAGTATCTGTACTGTCTGTTTCTATTTGTCTATATCTGACTAGCCCATGCTAATCAGCGGCGCCGCTAGGAACTCCGGGCCCCATGAAAAGATATCACATTGGGCCCCTACCATTGCCCAAATTTACCCAGAAAATTTCTACTACCGCTCCTCCTTCACACAAATGACCCATAAAAACTTTGAACAACTATGCTTTGTTTTACACTCTGCACATCCAGGCGAGAGGTGCGGGGGCGGACTAAACTATTCTGCGGATTCAGAAGGGGGGAGAGGGGCCTTTGAGACAGACTCCACATTTTTCCAACAAGGAATTCTGAATGTTTGTTCATTTATTCAGACAATTTTAGTTTTCTTATTGCGGTTATAACTAAGAGAAAAAAGCGAAATAAGAAATACATTTTTATTTCAGGCCCATGAAGGGCCCCCCTTCCCACTGGGGCCCTGGGTAGTCAGTCCCACTTTTCCCCCCACTACGACGCCCCTGATGCTAATGTCCTGTAAATGTGTTTGTCTTGATGTGTCATGACTGTGGTTTATGTTTCATGTTCTGCACAACAGGAACCTGCTGGAAACCAGTTTTTTAAACTGAGTCAGGCCCGTTAAACTGTAACTTAATGTTACTTTTAAACTTTCCTGTATGATAAATTAAATGAAATGCTTGTTGGGGCAGTGGTTAGCTCTGTCCCCTCACAGCAAGGAGGTTCCTGGTTTGAATCCCCGTCTGACAGGAGTCTCTCTGTGAGGAGTCTGCATGTTCTCCCCCCCGTTCATGTTCTGGCAGGCCGTCAACCAACGATCTTGAGGAGCCTAAGAGAGCTCAAGAGCTCCCAGGAAAGTAGGTGGTTAGTGACTGAGATTTACAGATAGATACATGCAGTAATATGATGTACTGTATATGCAGAGAGAGAGAGAGAGCGAGAGAGAGAGAGAGAGAGGAGCTCAAGGTGCCAGTTCCCCCGGGAGTCTAAGCCTATAGCAGCATAACTAAGAGCTGGTCTACACCAGCACCAGCCCTAACTATCAAAAAGGAAAGTTTTAAGTCTATTCTTAAAAATACAGACTGTGTCTGCCTCCCGGACCCCGGCTGGAAGGCGGTTCCAGAGGAGAGGAGCCCGATAACTGAAGGCTTTACCTCCCATAGTATACTTAGAGACTGTAGGTACCACTAGTAGTCCTGCATTCTGGGACCGTAATGTTCTCGAGGGGCAGTACGGCACTAGTAGCTCCTTAAGATAAGATGGTGCCTGGCCATTTAGAGCTTTGTAAGTGAGAAGAAGGATCTTGAATTCTATTCTAGATTTTATAGGGAGCCAGTGCAGAGAAGCCAACACAGGAGTAATGTGGTCCCTTTTCCTAGTTCTAGTCAGTACACGAGCTGCAGCATTCTGGACCCGTTGAAGAGTCTTTAGAGACTTACCAGAGCACCCTGACAAAAGAGAATTACAATAATCCAATCTGGAGGTAACAAATGCATGAACTAGTTTTTCTGCTTCATTTTGCGACAGGATATTCCTGATCTTGGATATATTACGAAGGTGAAAATAGGACATATCTTGATCAAATAGAACTCCTAGATTCCTAACAGTGGTGCTAGATGCCAGGCTGATGTCATTAAGGAGAGTCACATCACTAGAAAAAGTCTCTCTGAGGTTTTTAGGGCCTAGCACAATAACGTCAGTCTTGTCTGAGTTAAGTAGCAAAACATTTCTGGTCATCCAGGTCCTAACGTCCTTAAGGCATGTTTCTAGCTTACATAACTGACTGGTGCCATCGGGCTTCATTGATACATAAAGCTGAGTATCATCTGCATAACAATGAAACTGTATGGAGTGTTTCCTCATAATATTTCCCAGAGGAAGCATATATACTGTAAAGAGAATTGGTCCAAGCACTGAACCTTGTGGCACTCCATGGCTAACTTTGGTGTGCATAGAGGACTCATCATTAACATGTACAAACTGAGATCGGTCTGATAAGTAGGATTCAAACCAACTTAAGGCAGTCCCTGTAATTCCAAGCAAATGCTCCAGTCTGTACAACAGGATCCGATGGTCAATGGTGTCAAAAGCAGCACTAAGATCTAACAAGACGAGCACAGACAGAAGTCCCCTGTCTGAGGCTAGAAGTAGATTGTTTGTAACTCTAACTAGTGCAGTCTCAGTGCTATGGTGGACTCTAAATCCTGACTGAAACTCCTCAAATAAACTGTTGTCATGGAGAAAGTCACACAGCTGTTTAGCTACCACCTTCTCCAGGATCTTTGAGATAAAAGGAAGGTTGGATATAGGCCTGTAATTAGCCAGAGTTCCTGAGTCCAGAGTAGGCTTTTTAAGTAGAGGTTTGATTACCGCTACTTTAAATGTCTGTGGTACATAGCCTGCCAGTAAAGACATATTGATCATATCTAATATGGAGTTGCTAACTAAGGGAAAGACTTCCTTAAACAGCTTGGTTGGGATTGGGTCTAAAAGACAGGTTGACAGTTTCGACGCAGAAAAAATGGAATATAGCTCTGAAAGGTCGATTGGAGAAAAACAGTCGAGACTAATATCTGGTCCTGGAACTGTCTCTGCCGTAACAGACGTATCTGCACCAGGTAAGGGCAGGAGGTTACCAATTTTGTCTCTGATGTCTAGAACTTTGTTGTTGAAAAAGCTAAGGAAATCATTACTGCTGAGGGCTAGAGGAATACAAGGCTCAATGGAGCCATGACTCTCTGTCAGCCTGGCTACAGTGCTGAAAAGGTATCTAGGATTGCCTTTGTTTTCCTCGATTAGAGAGGAGTAGTAGGCAGCTCGAGCGTGATGTAGAGCCTTCATATATCTTCTATGACTATCCTGCCAGAATAAATGAGATTCTACCATTTTGGTCGAGCGCCATATTCTTTCAAAATTCCGCGACGATTGTTTTAGAGTACGGGTTTCTGAGTTGAACCATGGAGCCACTCTCCGCCGCTTGACAACCCTCCGTTCCAGGGGAGCAATCGAATCAAGAGTAACTCTCAGCGAATCCACTGCACTATCAACAAACTGATCTAGCTGAGAGGGACTAAAGCTATCATAAGAGTTTCCAACTGGGTTGAAACACGGTACTGAATCAAAAGCAGCTGAAATAGCTTCCTTAAATTTAGCTACAGCACTATCAGATAAACTTCTGGAGAGCACATTTTTATTAAGCAGAGATAATTCTGGTAGGACAAAGTCGAATGTAATAAGGAAATGGTCTGATAGAAGAGGATTTTCTAGGAAAACTGTAAGGTTATGGATTTCAGTGCCATAAGCTAAAACAAGATCCAGGGTGTGGTTAAAATGATGAGTAGGTTCGTTTACACCCTGGGTGAAACCAATAGAGTCTAATAATGACATGAAAGCTGTGCTCAGGCTATCATTTTCAACATCCACATGGATATTGAAGTCACCTACAACAATTATTCTATCACTGCTAAGGACTAAATCTGATCAAAATTCTGCAAATTCAGATAGAAACTCAGAATATGGGCCAGGAGGACGGTAAACTACAACAACTAGAACTGGCTGAAAGGTTCTTGAGACTGGATGTGAAAGACTAAGACCAAGGCTTTCAAAAGAAGAAAAATTCAGCTTTGGTCGAGGGTTAACTAAAAGACTGGAATTAAAAATAGCTGCTACTCCACCACCTCGTCCGGTGTCTCGAGGTATATGAGTATTAAAATGACTGGGAGGAGTGGATTCATTCAAACTAACATATTCATCTCGACACAGCCAGGTTTCAGTCAAAAAAAGTAAATCAATGTGCTGATCTGATATCAGATCATTCACTAAAAGAGACTTGGATGCTAAGGACCTAATGTTCAAAAGTCCGCAGTGAATTTTCTGATTTTTTAGCAAAATTGTATTTGTAGTTTTGATTCTAATGAGATGTTGACGATCCACGCCGTTTGAATGACTTATAAAAACGGGTCTGGGCCGGGAGACAGACACAGTATCTATAGTATAACTACAGTTCGATTCAGAATTACAGCTATAGTGACTGGGAGACAGATCTAAGTGTAAGACTGCAGCTCTGCCTCCTGGTCTGAACTCTGTGTTGTTGTCAGGGTTTTGGACTAATAACCTCTGCTATGTTTCTAGATAATAGAGCTGCACCGTCCAAAGTGGGATGGATGCCGTCTCTAGCTAGCAGACCAGGTTTTCCCCAAAAAGACTGCCAGTTATCTATGAAGCCCACATCGTGTGCTGGACACCACCTCGACAGCCAGCGGTTGAGTGATGACATGCGGCTATACATGTCATCACTGGTCTGATTTGGGAGTGGACCAGAGAACACTACGGAGTCCGACATCGTCTTAGCTAAAGTACACACCGACTCCACATTAACCTTAGTGACTTCCGACTGGCGTAGTCGGGAGTCATTTGTGCCGACATGAATTACGATTGTATCAAATCTACCTTTAGTCTTTGTCAGCAACTTTAAATGAGATGCGATGTCGCCCGCTCTGGCCCCGGGTATACACCTAACTATGCCCGCTGACTTCGCTAGCTTCACGTTTCGGACTATGGAGTCTCCAATAATCAGAGTTTTATTCTCAGCGGGTGTGTCGCTGAGTGCGGAAAATTACTTTGAAACGTGAAGTGGTTGGTGGAGAACCGTGTGCTTCGATTTTCGACTATGCTTCCCTCGGACAGTAACCCAGCCACTGCCTCCCGGCTGCTCGGGAGTTACCGGGGGGGAAGCCAAGCTATGTCGGCCCGCACCGGCTACAGGTGGCTGGCTAACTACAGCTGCATATGATGACTCTGACTCAATGGTGCGGAGCCGTCTCTCTAACTCAGACACCCTCGCCTCCAAAGCTAAAAATAAACTACATTTCTTACATGTATCATTATCACTAAAGGAGGACGAGGAGTAACTTAACATCTGACACGTAGAGCAAGAGAGAGCAGGAGAGGGAGAGACAGAAAGAGAAGCCATTGTAAAGCTAACTGCTAAGCTAAGCTAAGAGTAGGTACACAGTAACACAGTACAGAGGAGAACAGAACAGAAAATGATGCAATACGCTCACCGTAGTACGTAGCTCGCTGCTCAGGTGCTGCACATCCCTGTGTTTGAAGTCGTTTAGCTTTACCGCCCGGGCTCTCGGTGCGCCGTGTTGCTGTGACTGATCCATTCTAAAGGCGGTAAATATATACATCACCCTCCCGTGGCGAGCTGTGAGAGACTCTCTGCGGTGGCGCTGCTGTTCATGTTGTGTGTTCACGAGGTGGTGTGTGTGAGTGTTTGTGTGCATAATGTATGTTTTATGCATGTGTGTGTCCGCCCGTGTCCTGCGCACTCTCAGCTCATGGGTTGTGTATTTTCTGTGCGAGTGTGTGTGTGTGTGTGTGTGTGTGTGCAGCTTCAAAGTGACACACTCGTGGAATAACGTGTCAGGGGGATCTCGCTGAGAAGAAACCGCCTGGCTGTGGTAATAAGTGTCTTCCTCGTTGGAATAATGCTTAAGACTAAAAATGACTGGAATGATTCAGACTTGCCAGCATGGTCCGCTGGGCTCCCACTCACCACAGCATGAAAATGTGGGCTGCAGCCTCACAGCGAGAGATGTAATGGTTTCTCTCTTTTTGTGACTGTGTGTGTGTGTGTGTGTGTGTGTGTGTGTGTGCAGTGTTAGCAATGAAACAGGCCTCACACAGAGCCCGGTTAGCAGACTTACCCCTGGAGAAATTAGCACATAATGTTCTCAGATTATAATTCATAATGTTCTTTTAAAAGGCTTGTTAACGCTGTGGCTGGCTGGTTTAAGAAACCGTACAGTGAGTGGAGTTTACATGGAGGCTGTTTTGGAAATTTAAACCTCAGAAAAAAACATCATGTATAGGCTTCATTTGATGTTTTGCTTTTGGATAAGTGGCTCTTGACGGAGGGGGGGGGGGGGGGGGGGGATGCAAAAAACTAGTATAAAAAGCCTCTGAAGCGCTTTTTTAAACATGCTTGTTCAGTTCTGTTTTTTTGTTGTTGTGAGGTCCAAACTACAGTTTTCATTAAAGTCTTCATATGTGATTTTTTGATCCAGCAGATGTCGCCCTTGAGCACCAGCATGAAACCAAAACAACTCGCGCTGCATTGTTGTGTTAGCATGCTAATGCTAGCGATCTTTATTCTGCTCGTATCTTCACACTGCATGTAAATTTACCTGAAATGAGCGTGATCTAGAAACACAGTTAAGCAGTGAGTACAGTATGTTATTCTTCTTTTCTCTCGTCCCTCAATTAAACAACTTTTATACACGAGGGGAGGAGTCAGCCGGCCGTCCGGGCGATGTAAACAAACTGAAGATAGGACTCTGAAAACATCACAGACAGTGGGACTCGGGTGTTACACCCATTGTAGACAGTCATGACTCACAGAGTTATTTTCAGAGGATAAACTTGATTTATACATTTAAGTGTGAAAAATCACAAATAAAGACTTTAAATGATTCTGATTGGTTGAAAAATAACATTTGTGTTATTTTTTCATGGAGGAGTTGGTGGTGGGTCCTAAGGCTGGACCAGTTGAGAACCACTCATCTATACTTCTAAAAAATCACATTGAGTGTGTTTACATGGACTTGAGTATCCTGGTTATTATCCCGGTTTGGATCATATTCAGGATGTGACATTAACATGCACACACAGAAACCTGGTTGTTCATAACCCTGTATTCATGATAAATAATAGTGTCCTGGATTCGAATTACTACATCTTATTTAGGTGCCTATGATGTTTAGTTTTTACAAATTTTGATATCTGACAGAATGAGACCACTTTGCAGACTGACAGTTTTTAAATGATGAACATCGGGTTGCAGATTTTCCATATTCACCCAGTAACAGGAGAAGAGAGCTCCAGAAGTAAGATATCTTGTGGCAGCTGCCATGTTTGTTTTTGCTGATACGTTGTTTGGCTGAGTTGGCCTTGGTAGTCGGCAGCTGTCAGAAACCAGGATGAGGTGTGAGCGGCGTCCTGTAGCCTCTTCACCACAGACTTGAACAGGTCAGCACCTCGATGCTCTCTCCATCTAAACCTCCAACTATGTTTAATTCTTTTATCAGCGGAAGACAAAACTTAGCTTCTTTGTTGCTTCAGAAGACAGACACTCTTGTTGCTGCCGCCATGTTTGTTTTGCTGATACATCACTTTGCTGAGGCGGCGCCTGCGCAGGTAGTCGTCAGCTGTCAGAAACCGGGATGAGGCGTTTATCTGGCTCAGTATCCCGTTCTCATTCTGAGTTCTCTGATATGATGTTTACATGCTCAAACACAAAAATTAGATAAAAAAACAGAATAAAGAATGGCACTCCAAATATGAACTCAACGTTGACCTTGTTGCATCAATTTGGCAAAATCAAAAAAAAAACTGAGATGAAATGAAGCCTGTTATTTTGGCGTTCTGTCATTTCATGATTCCAAACAAGAATGCACTTATGAGACGTGTGTGTTGAGTAAACGGACAAAAGGAAGTGAGAAAAGTACGCTGCAGACAAAGCTCCCTCCCACAGCCTCTATGTCCTTCCACATTAATGTGTTTCTAGAGCACTTTCATATTTCAATTATAATACATAATGTGTTTGAAATAAGTCCTTGAATAATGAATGGGGGTCCCTGTCTATCAGAGTTCTGTTCTGGCTTTCCATTCACCTTCTAAAACTTTGGAACAATCAGCGCACATCTCTCCGAACACACAGCGTAGTGTGTCTGCTGGAGATGAATAGGGCGACTAAAGCTGCCGGTTCAATAACGTTTAAAAGCAAGCAGAGTTTGTTTCAAGGTTTCTTTGAGGCCCGGTTGTTTTGCACCGTGCCCGATCACAATCGCTCCCCTCGTCCCTCTCTCCCCCGCTGGTCTGTGTTCACATTCGTATCATTGTTCAGTTTCCCCGAGCACACTTACACATATGTACACAGTACATTGGTTTGCCAAGAAGTAACCATGGCAACCACTCGTGGGCTGAGTCCATCCTGCTAAACTTGGATGTTTTTTTATATTTCTGAGATGCCAACAACGACCCTCTAACTACAAGACACCGTGCAGCTCAGACGGCGAAACAGGCACAAATAGATTTATTACACCGATTAGAATTAAGTCATATCGGTCCACTTCCTCGTTTGAGCACATGGACTGAAATTGGGCCCGAGACCACCTCTTCATGCAGACTCAGTCACAATACCCGAGTTTGTGTTCACACTGATCAAATGAACCAATCTTTGGAGTCAAGTGTACCCTGATCCGGGTCCGGGTCCCCTAATGTGAGACCACCCTAAGTTAACTTGAAGAGTAATTCTTTTCAAACCTCTGTATATTAAGTGTTGTTAACCAAACGGGTCAAAATATCAACATTTGAATACAAAATGTTCATATCCTACATCTTGTGTTAGAAATATGCGTAGAGACTGCAGCCTAACAACGGGCTAACAGAATTGAATTTGTCGATTGGCTGATCTGGGGTCAGGTGACCTGTGTGGTGCCAGCTTTCGTCACCAAACCCTCAATTACCCAATCACAACATCGGCTGTCTCAGAGCTGCCCTGTAGTCTGCATCCCTACAAAACAAATAATCCTGAACCCTTAAATGAAACCTTAACTAAGAGATATGGACGTCTATGTACTACTGCCTGACTGTCTCCTTTTTGCCATCTTTTTGCTTTTACTTTACCAAGTTGTCTTTGACAGCCTCTGAGACGAGCATCATTTATTTATTTGAAAATAGGGACAGGGCATGTTAATATGCCCGATTGTAGACATAGACGCTAATCTCCATCTGTAGCCCCTTGGCAGGTTGGTGGTTCAGGTGTGTGGAAATGTACACAGAACAAACAACAAATAACAAACAAACAATCCATGAAGTTGTACACAAGCTTAAAGTTCTTAAACATTTTTAAAAGCAAACTCAAGACCTAGCTTTTTAGTAGAGCATTTAACTGAATCTCATTTCATCTAGTTTTATTACATTTTGAACCTCCTGTGTTTCCTCATTTAAAATAAATGATAGCGTTTCCTCCTTCCTCATTTTCTTATCTAGTTATTTTGACCTTAGTTTTTGGATTGTGGGATAGGGGTGGGGGAGGGGGTCCTGTTGTTGCTGTTTGATTAAATATTGATGTAAAGCACTCTGGGATACATTTGTTGTATCAAAAGTGCGATACAAATAAAGTTTGATTGATTGATTAAAGTGTCTGATACGGGAGGCAAAGTGTCAGAGTATTAAAGTGTAAAAATGCTGGTGTGATTACACATAGCCCTATTACACTGAGTTTTCATATACAGACATCATGTGTATGCGCATACTTTTTCACAGGCATAGAAAGAAGGTTGTATTTTTCTCATGTCCCTCTATGACCCTAACCTTAACTGCAAAAAGTCCACGTTAGACGTTTTCTATCGCCAAGTCTTGGGCTTCTTGCTGTTGTATCTAAACCTAATGTGAGTTCTCCGATGCTAATAAATAAAGTCAAAACCTAATCTCTGCCAGGAGAAGATTTTAAAAATGCATGACCATCTGGCTGAGAAATTTTTAATCACTAGCGTTGCAGTCAGGGAGGAGGACCTCTGCAGTCCTCTGCAGGCGATGGATGTCCAGGAGTCTTCTCGGGCTTTCCATGGAAAATACTCAATCACAATACTCAGAACAATTCAATCTTTGCACTTTAGTATTAAATATTCAAATGACAGCATTTCAGAATCTATTTTGGATCCCCTGCCTGTGCAACGTGAACACCACAATACACAGACAGTGAACTTAAGCAAATCCTGAGTTTAAGTCTCTCAGGACCTTAAACAGGTATTATAGTTGCTGTCTGTGTTGGGGGTCTGTCCTCCTGTGTGACAAATCCATAAGGTTCAGCAAAATCCACAACGTTTAGTTTCTGTGCGGCTCTGTAGCTCATCTGTTTTCAACATGTGGCGTTAGCATTCTTGATAACAACTGGAGTCTGTAACATTGACCGTTGGGAAGTATGGACCAACAACCTGCAAAGGAGGAGTCTGTACAATCGGACCAGCTCTCCAAAAGTTTTTTTTTACTTCACGGTCAATCAATAGAATCCAAAAGTACCAAAGCTTGAAAAAAAATGCAGATCTTCAAACATATTTTAAAGCACGAGAGAGAGAGAGAGAGAGAGAGAGAGAGAGAGAGAGAGAGGGTGGAGGTCCATTTCAATTCACATGTTGGCAAATGAAAAGAAGTGGCCAGAGGTGCTGACAGGAAGTGACCAGAGGTGCTGACAGGAAGTGACCAGAGGTGCTGACAGGAAGTGACCAGAGGCAGAGCACAACATCGACAGCTGATCTTAAGAGTTCTAATCAAAAAACGGTCCTAAATATCATCATCATCATCAATAATATGGAGACCATCATCATTAAGTTAGTAGGTATTCATGAAAGAGCTGGGTCTTTAGCTTTTTCTTAAAGGTGCAGAGGGACTCTGCAGATCGAATGGAGTTTGGTAGTTTGTTCCACCACCGGGGGGCGACAGAGGAGAAGAGTCTAGTCAGAGACCTTCTGGTGTCTCAACTTTGCCAATGTATTGTGTTGTGAAATTGAGTTTCTTTAAAAACAAGAAATTATCCAAATTAGGTGCTTTGGATTTTGTATGTTTGTTGCTGGTATCGAAACAGGAATTTGATATTTTATGAGCAGATTATCAAAGTTTAATGTTCTGATATCGTGACAGCTTTATTCTTGAGTCTGTTGTCAACTTGATTAAATAAACTGCATGGTAAAGCAGCAGCTGGCGTCTTGCTGTAAACCCAATACAGTCCAGAAGAAGACCGAGGAAAGGTTAAAGGATCCCAACTTCATGGATGACTTTTAATTTGAAACCCAAACACACAGCAGCTGGAGCGGCTGCAGTCGGGGGCGACCAGAGCGCGCCTGTCTGATCGAAATACTTGATGAGCTCAGTCAGTTTAGGGTTCAACTCACCAGTCGCAAACCTCCCCCTCGCTGTCTCCTTTTCCCACAGCCTCCCTCTAAAAATCTAAAATGACAGAACCTCCAAAGCCAAAGCAAGTGAATTATTCTCGGTTTGGCGTCAGAGACACAAACAACCCCGTCGCCTCCCCCTTCACCTTCAACTCGGGAGGGTGAAAAGTGTATCCCAGGCTCTGAATCCCCCCTCGCATCCAGTGGGTGACAATAAATCAGGACGGTTGTCAGGACGGGGAGAGAGACGGCGGGAGGAAGTCGTCATGCTCCAGCAGTCTGGATCTCTGGGTAACATTTGCTCAGTGATGTGGTCGGACAGACTAAAAAAAAAAATCAAACAAAAACACATAAAAGAACACATAACCTGAACCAGAATGTGACTCCCATCTCCCAGCTTTGTGATATTTTCCCATTCTGTCTGTCCCCGCAGACAGAATAATACTCTGCTTTCACATTCAATTATGCAGCAGCTGAAACGGCTCAGGAGAGGAAAACGGAGGAACATGGTGTATGAGGCTCCGGAGGACAGCACAGTTATCACTCTGATGGAACTTTAACTCAACTCATACTACTTTTCAGCATTTATCCCCCCCCCCCCCCCCCCCCCCCCACACACTTTGTGGCCCCCCGTTGCCCTGTTGCGTCACATATTGAATTATGATGTTTTTTTCCTCTGCAAAGTTTGACGCTCTTACCTGAAATCCAACGCAATGTTTTATTTACTGTTTTGTGAAGAAGTGGGAATCCTTGAAGACCTGAAGCTTACGCTCTGCAGTGTGCGTTACGTGCTCTGAATATCTCTGCAGGAGAGGAGGCATGGCGCAAAATAAATGCTCAACCAAACGTCACATTAATGAGAAAATGTAGAAAATACACAAAGATACTAAAGTCAGATTATAACCGACTGATACATAATATAAAACAATCAATAAATGATGATCCTTGTTATTCCAATTTATTCCTACATCGATGTGTTGCCCCCCGTCTGCCATTTTGGATTGCAGCTGTCGTTGTTCTTTTTTTGTCCAAGGACGCACACGCTCCGAGATATCATTAAAAATGTATCTTTAGCTACACGTAGAAAAAGGTAGAAACATCCTCCCATGATGACTCGTTTTTCGAGCGACTTGTTCCCTGTCAAAACATGAGGTTGTTTAGTGTTTTCATGATCCGTCGTGTACACAAAGTCAAAATGATGATGTGACTTGGAGTGGCAAGAAATACCCAGCATGCAACACGTCAAACACTAATGGTCCGACTTGTCAGTTTGATGCTCTCACTTCTGGAAGCTTTGCTAAAAAACATTCTTTGGTAAAAGTTTTTAAAGGACTGAGTTTAATATTTAGAGCGTGACTAGACCTTCACTGTGGATCAACAGGACTACATCAGAAATATCAGGACACTAAAGATATTCAATTTAATACAATGATTACACATTCACACTTCCTCGTTATACTTCTGAAACTCTGCTTGCTGGTTTGCGTCTTTACTTTTTGTCGATCATGAATTATTTTCAGAAATAGTATAAATCCAGAGATTGTCAAAGTCTGGTAAAGAGAGCCTCCCCTGTAAGGCCAGAGACAAACCAGCTGTTTCACCTCATGTTAGCGGACGCAGCTAACTGCGTCATGAACGTAATTCTACAATTCACTCAGCAGACACTTTTCTCCAAAGCGACGTACATCAGAGAGTAAGAACAACACAAGAGAGGATCTAGAGAGGAGGCAACAACGTCAGGAAGAGCAAACAGACAGCTTTAAGTCTGATCGGACACACAGGTGCTGAAAGGAAGTGACCAGAGGTGCTGACAGGAAGTGACCAGAGGTGCTGACAGGAAGTGACCAGAGGTGCTGACAGGAAGTGACAAAAGGTGCTGACAGGAAGTGACCAGAGCAGGGAATTGACAGCTGTTCTTGAGAGTTCTCATCAGCCTGAAAACCATCACTTATCAAAATCTTAAAAAAAGGGCTTCACAAAACATTTTAAACCCAGAACAAATTAATACAAACTTAAAACAAAGGTTGATTTACCGGCTCACACTCACTAGATGAAATGTAAGAACTGTGAGAAATGCTTTTTGGTAAATGTGTCGCATGTTGATTTTTTTCTCACAGTTTTCTAAATGCTTACAGCAGCAGAGACATCACGAGACAAAGAGACAGGTACTTATTCATTTCACACGAGTGCAGAGACACAGGCGGAGGCAGAGTGTGAAGTGGCAGCTGCCGGAGCGAGATCAGGGACTTGGCAACACTTGAAAGTTGAGCTGAATTCTTCTTTATGCAAAATAGGGAGCGATGTGTTGTAGTGATGGACAGGTGAAGGGCACAGCTAAGGTCTCATGATGTAAGAAGGCTTTGAAAAGTGTAAGAAAAGGATGAGTTATCAGCAAACAACACTCTGGTTTGTAACTTAATATGAAAGTAAAAAGCAGACAGAACCAGCCCCAGATCAGTGGGGGGGTCTCTGGGGGACGATGTCGACACGGCGGGTTCTGGTGGGGACCGGAGTGGCATGAAGTGTAAGAGGATCAAAGAGCGCCATTGTGCATCAGTTTGCACCAAGCGGCAACCTCTGGTGTTTAAAAATCCTGCAGTTCTTCGAGTGTCCACTAGAGGCTGGCTGCAGAAGCACAGGAAGTCACATACACACCCATTCTAAAAAGCCTGTTTTTACAGCAGAGATTAACATGTTTACAGCCTGGTTCAAAAAACCAAACAGGTGTGATTATCTCATGTCTCGATGGACACACACTGTACGGGGGGTGAATGTTTTGATGACTTGATATAATTAATTAAAGGAAAACATGAGGCACACAGAGCTGTTGAAAGTGACCCGACGGTCACTACAGAGGGAAGCTGAAATCAACTTTGTAACCTAGCAACAATAAGCACAGATGAGTAGCGCTCTGACACTGAGATCGTGGGCCCAGCGTTTATTTTTAAGTTCTTTATGTCTTTATTTAGAAACAGGACAGTGGAAAGAAATCAGAGAGAGAGAGGAATGACATGCGGGGGAAAGGAGCCACAGGTCGGATTCAAACCGTGGCTGTCTGCTAATAGGACTACAGTCTCTGTACATGGGGTGAGCATGCCGACCACTAGGCTATGGGCGCCACCAGAGATCACACAGATTTTGGAAATCGCCCATGATCGCACGCTGACTGTCCACACTGCTTCCGTTAATCAGTCCAGCAGTAGCAATTTTATTTTATTTATTTATTTATTTGTTAATTTATTTAACATGGACATACAGTAACATCGGTGCTGTAACATTTAACCACGCACAAGTTCCAGATGCACTGCTCTTAGTGTTTATAGCAAAATGCTAATTTGCAACACCTGTCCACGGGAGGACTTTTAGAAACAACAGAGATAAAGATAAAAAGAGTAAGAAAATGAAAACAGTTCAGTTCTAAATACAACGCAGTTATGAAAGCAACAGAGATAAAATACAGTTACAGAGAGAAAAATATACGACAGACATGAAAATGAAATGTGTTAAGCGTCTTGCATGTTGCTCAGCTGGGGATCGAACACTTGACCTTCCGGTTGAGAGGTGACGACTCTGACAACTGAGCCACAGCTAACAATATGACATTTAGTGCTTTTGTTTTGAATGTGGAGAAATGGACGTGTGGTGCTTTGTATCGACGAGCTGTTGACTCAAATCACAACACTCAGCAAACACAGCTCCGATTCCAACCTGTTTTAAATGGCCACTTCCTCTTCCCCACTTTGCAGTCCGGGCATGGACTCCTCCAGGTCGACCCTCCTCCTCCTCCTCCCACTCAGCCGAAAGCTGATGAACCGTGGGTGGAAGTAACAAATCACATTCTCTCTCATTAGCAAATGACTTAATTCTTCCACCTGAGTGCTCCTCAGACCTTCAGGAAATCCGCCTCGCCTCGGAATAATTCACTGTTCCCCGATCCCCCTGGAATGGGAGAAAGTAATTAGTTAGCACCCAAATAAGATTGATTAACAAGCCCAAAAACCCGGAGACATCCCTGACAGATTAAAAGAGGGGCCACATATAATCTCTACGCCGCCTGTGAGGAAACACTTTTAATTAAGCGTACCTATAGCGAGAGAGGAATACAATCCAGAGAGTGTTCAGGTGCTGCTGTGATGATGCTGTGTTTCATTTGATAGCATTACAGCGCAGCACAGGAGACACAGGACTTCTTTGTGTTCACTTTATTTCTCCAGGTGTCAAAGCATTTCATTTGTGCGACAAGACGGAGCAGACTGTACCTCTAAAGAAATCCAGCAGCCCTGCAAGATGCTTAACGATCGACTGCGATCATTCACCGGGGGAGACGTTTTATCGCGGCTGCTAATTAAATACTTTCTGTAACAACACTTCGAGTCCCCCGCCGGCCTCCTGCTGCAGCAGCACCGCCTCGTGCTCCTCCAGCAACAACGACGAGAGAGCGTTACCTTAGCCACAGAGGATTGTGGGTATTGACCGTTGGGTTTGTGTTTGCTGTTGGGTGTGCTAATGCAGTACCTGCCCGTTTGGAACACTTCCTGAGGGAAATGTTGAAACAGAGTCAATATTTATGAGCGTTGCAGCTGTGGGCTCTTCTTCCCTAATGGCACAAGGCTGCTGAGGTGTCTGTGCGGAGCGGTGGAGGCAGGACGCCCCGGGGCGAGGGGGTGAAAGAGAGCGAGCAGAGTGTGTGTGAGTGGGAGAGAGAGAGAGCAGGAAAAGAGCTTCAAACAGTACTGTACATATTGACCGGACCTTTGTAATGGTGATGTAGCAGCGCTCTGACCTGGCCTCGGGATCAGAAATGTTTTTCAGTTTAGAGTGTGGTGAGATCCGGTCTTTATCGGAGGAGATGTGTGCACAGGTGGAGACGGACCTCACTCCAGCTACGTGCTATAGTAACACTGTCTCTGGTATAAAGAGTGTTTACACTGTGAGCAGATTACACTTTCCTTTTTTCTCCTCGACTTCCGACTTAACGTTGACTCATCAATCAATCAATTTTTATTTGTATAGCGTCAACTCATGACAAGTGTTATCTCGAGACACTTTACAAAAAGCAGGTTAAAGACCTTAGTTATTGTTATATTACAAAGACCCGGCTTAATCCATCATGAGCACTTTAGCAAAGCAGCAAAAGTTACAGTGGTAAGAAAAAACTGCCTTATTAAAAGGCAGAAATCTTCGGCTCATTATCCCACCACATTAGAGTAATGTTGTTCTCTAACTGGCTTTCCAAAGATGAACACATTCATTTAGATTGTTGGATCTATCAGACTTTCTTTCCTGGTTGTCATTTTGGCTTGTATATTTCTTTTCTTTTCTATCCTTCTGACTACTCAAATCACTTTTCCACCGCAGGTCACACCTACACATTCACACACTGATGGTAGAGGCTGCTGAGTAAAGAGTCCATCAGAAGTAACTCATCCATTCATACAACGAAGCAGCGGCAGCAACTTGGGTTTAAGTGTCTTGCCCAAGGACACGTCGGACATGTTGCTGTAGGAGCGAACCCTCAACTGTCTGGTTGAGAGACGACCGACTCTACCACTAAGACACAGCTGCCCCAACATACATGGTGTTAAAAATTCTGTTATAATAACTATGGCTGTCAAATTCTTAAATGCATGTATAAAATTACATAGTTTTGCATTTTAAAACAGTTCTTGTTTTGCTTTTATTTTGTATTTTGTACCGTCTTAAAGGCTTTATATGTGATTTTTTGATCCAGCAGATGTCGCCCTTGAGCACCAGCATGAAACCAAAACAACTCGCGCTGCATTGTTGTGTTAGCATGCTAATGCTAGCGATCTTTATTATGCTCGTATCTTCACACTGCATGTAAATTTACCTGAAATGAGCGTGATCTAGAAACACAGTTAAGCAGTGAGTACAGTATGTTATTCTTCTTTTCTCTAGTCCCTCAATTAAACAACTTTTATACACGAGGGGAGGAGTCAGCCGGCCGTCCTGGCGATGTAAACAAAGTGAAGATAGGACTCTGAAAACTCTGAAAACATCACAGACAGTGGGACTCGGGTGTTACACCCATTGTAGACAGTCATGACTCACAGAGTTATTTTCAGAGGATAAACTTGATTTATATTTAAGTGTGAAAAATCACATATAAAGCCTTTAAGGTGGGAAACCACCGGGTGGTCAGTCGGGGAAAAGGACAGTTTAGGAAATCATTAAATAAAACTTCTGCCCTTAACGTCTCCTGTTACAAAGATTAGTTTGTCAAACTTCTCTTCCACTCTTAAGGCAACTTAAATATTTGCCAATAAAAAAATGTATTTAATCAATGAATGAATTCACCTTTTACCTGAGAGGGATATTTATGGAGTTGAACCATATGTGATGTGATATAAAAGTGCTTAATTAGAAAAGTTCTGCTTGTTAAAAATGAAGATTACCTCCACAGGATGATTCTTAAAGAGACGGAGAAACATAGAAGTCAGGGAGCGGCTTTCTAGGAACAACTTCACGACTTTCAAAGTTTACAGAAAGAGGAGGAAGTAAAAACCGAGCTGCTTTATTAAAATGGATGGGATCTTGTTAGAAGCAGGTATGACTTTATAAATATCTTTTGTTTGTGTTAGAGGAACAGTGTTATTTCACTGTGAAGCTTCCGGAACATTTTGAAGCCACGTCCTCGTCACATTCTTGATTGTTTTCATGCTAAAAACACTTTAAAGTCAGCGTTGGTCATTTCCTCCAGATCCACTTTTTAAAGATTTTGGTGTAAACTGTCTTTAGGTCCTGACAGACATTAATAACTGATGTTCTCTGAAAATCCATCATCTGTATCAGTTTGTAAGCCTGTAAAAACTTTGACCAATGTCTGCCACGAGGTACCAATCTGATGAACCAATCAGACGCCTCCCTGCTCGCTCTCTACCTCTTGAGTTTATACTGTGAGTTTATTTACCGCTGAATAAGACATGAGACGACGTAGTTTCTACACAATGCAAGAGATGAGCTGAGGTCCACTTCTGGAGAAATGGCGCTCTGTGCATGTAAGTGAGGGGGCGTGGCTTTAGAGGGAGCACAGAGGGGAGGGGGTGCAGACGGTGCACTGAGGGAATGCTACCTTCAAAATAATGCTAGTTTTAGAAAATGACCAACCCTGCCTTTAAGTCACAGAGAAGAAGCATTTTTTTTTAAAAGTCAAAGTTTATAAAATCATCAGGACCCTCCACCCGTCTGTCATCTCAGCTCTCGTGCTTGTTTGTGTGTTCGTTCATCATGACAGCCTCCATGACCTGATTGCAGCTCTTGTTTGAATTCAGACGTCTGCAGAGCTCACTGATATGTTGATCACAGCTGTCGTCTCATGACAGCCTGTAAGTACGCTCTCTTGATTGCAGACTTTTCCTGCATCGCTTTTTTTCATTAACTGCTGCTGCCAACAAACAGTCTGCTTTAATTAGAGCGCCATCTTGTCTTATTGCCTGATATCGATCACAACAACAGGTTGTAATTTACAAACCATACAAAGGAAGCATGTTGCTGATTTCCCCTCTCTTAACTGAGTAGAAGAGAAGTCTACTTTTCCTGTTTGATGAACTCCTCTGCATGCTTTACCGTCCTTTTCCTTCTCTTGGCTCATTTTATTTTCAAAGAGCCGGATCACAGGTCAGTCTGAGTCTGATGTGTTTTTGGGTTTCTTCTTTTGTCTTTCCAAAGTTCCTGTTGGATACTTCTCTTCTTATTGCTGCCTGTCAGAAGTCTGAGTACTCCTTCTCTGGCAGGTAGTTAAAGCCTTTCCTCCAGAAGAGCATAAAGGCCACTGATTTGGGTATTTTCTGAAGAAAGTCAGATTTTATTCCTCACAATTCTGCCTTTTATTTAGGGTGGTTTCACATTATGAAACAGGAGGAGCAGGAAAAGTAGCTGCAGCTACATCAAACACACTTACTAATCATAGCATAGAGGGCTTTGTGTATATTCAGTGACTGTCATAATCCAATCCTCATAAAAATGATTGTAATCAACCATGAATAAAATATAGTGTCACTTCAGTTAGAACACAGAAGCAGCCATGTTGTTAACTCTTGTGTTGGCCTGTCGACCAATCAGAGGCCGGATATGCGATCAGTTGACATGTAAGGGCCAATGAGAAACCACTACAGCCTGAAACAGCTACAGCACAGAAATACAAAGGAAAAAACTGATTTCAGTGGATGGGGGGGAAGGGAATATATATAGCCTTTTAAAAGATCGATCTTTGGATTTTATGAATCGATATCAGATCATTAATATGAGATTTTTTTAAACCCAGTCCTAGTACTCGAGTACGGTCCCCGGGAGATGTGAACGCAACGGTGCTGGAACAAGGAAGTGGACTGCTATATGACTCAACGATTCCTGCCACTTCAAAACCATTGTATCCGTACAGCACCGGCCCGTTTCATCGTCCGAGTTGCTGGTAGATGTGGAAGTAGGAAGAGGGTCGTTGCTGGCTTCTCATAGAGTAGACAAATATCAAACACATCCACAGTTAGCAGGATGGACTCAGCCTGCGACTGGTTGCCATGGTTGCTTCTTCTTTCTGCGTTTTGGCAGATTTGCAAACAAACCATGTGCATACTACCCCCTGCTTTATCGGGTAAATTTGCCCAACCTACCAGGCATGGTGGCGGTTCTCCTGCTTGTTCCGCTCTGACTGTACGAGCAGAGTCAGCTGTCCTAAACGAGGCCAACGTTAGAGCTCAGAGCTTATCCCCTTCATCACAACCAGACGGATACTGTAACACAAAAACAGGTTTTTAGAGCTGTGCAAGTTTTCCTGTGAAGAATCATTGAAACATTAATTTATTGGACTTTCTTTATACATTAAGCAAGAGAAGAAAGACTTGATAAGTTGTTTTTTAATTCTTTGTTTGCTCGTCTTGATGCTGAAATGAATCTTCATTACTAAAAGTGAAAAAGTCAAAAACCAGATCACACGAGCGTCTCATAAACATGACCCTCAAACAGTCTGTTGAGCCGAGATGAGACGGGAACAAACTGTTGTTGTTGTGTCGTTTAAAATGTTGTCATGAAACCTTCTTTTAATATTTACTTCCTCTCTCACTGTGGCTCCTCCTCCGCTGTGAAAACATTCAGCGACAGACCGGCGTTATAAACGAGCTCGGCCACAGTCGAGGCTCTTTCTTTCTCTTTATTAAAGCGAGCCGTGATGAGCCAGCTCTGTTGGGTTTGAATCATAGAGCCGGTCCCTCCCTCATTAACACACACAGAAGGTGCTACAGAAGGAAATGTTAATGCTCGGTGGTGGGGACACAGAAATATAGCAGCCCCTCTAATCAGCTGTGTGTGTGTGTGTGCTTTCTTTGCACACATGCATGTTGTTACACAATATTCCTACATGTCTTGTCCATGCTCCCGTGCTCCAGAGGGTGTCTTGATGTTCTAACCCAGTATTTGTGTGTATGCCTGTGATGTGTGTGTGTGTGTGTGTGTGTGTGTGTGTGTGTGTGTGTGTGTGTGTGTGTGTGTGTTTTGCTGAGAGAGATCATTAGCAGTAATATGCAGTGGCCTGATTCTGTGCCGTCCTCGGCTTCTTTAGATGTATTAATATTTTGGAGGAGTCACCTGGTGAAACTGAAAGCTTAAGCAAGCACTTCCCCCGCTCACACTGTTTATGTGTTGTTACCGGGCCTCGTTATCAGGACGGAGGAGAGGCGCATTTGCATACACAGTATTATAGTCTAAACACACACAGCATAGATTTTTTTTAATGTGCTGCACTTTTTAAACAAGGTTTTCTCCACGCTGCAACCTCCAGTGTTGAAAAATTAAATCAATGAGGAAGTGCTAGAAACTGCAGTTCCTCAAGTGTCCACTTGAGGCTGGCTGCTAAAGACCAAGACTCCCATACACACTCCGTTCAAATAAGCATTGGTGGTTTGCATGGTTTGAATACATTATTTCTTCATCAGCACATAATGTACTAGGCTGATTTTTTGTTATTCGTCATAAGGGGGCGTGGCTGATCTGACTGACAGGTTGAGGCATTAAAGTGGTTTCTCAGGAGGCATAAGGCCCGCCTCAGCTCCACTCCACCTGGAGTTAGGTCGACCGAAAGTTAGTTTAACACAACATTTCCAAAATGGCGACCGCCATTGTTGGGCTTAAAGTCTGCTACATAAACCCAATGGGTGACATCACTGAGATTATCGTCTATGGTTTTGTCAGACAGTTTTTTTTTTTTGGACAGTGCTGTCTTTTTCATTCTTGAGTTTTGACGGGGGTCCAGAATCAGGGATGCTGCCAGGATGTCTGAGCCTGATGAAAATATATGACATTGTGTTTCCTCCTCCACAGCCTCAGCCACCCTTAAAAATCGCTACCACACCTCCGTTACACAAATGACCAAGAGGGGTCATCAAAATGTTTAATACCAAACGTTTAAGACGTGTAGGACATGAAAGGAAACCATCAAAAACTGCAAACAAACTCCTGCACACGGCTTATATCACACCCATACGTTGACATCATACGTTCACACTTTGTCTCCTATATGAAGCAGTTGGCTGATAAAAAGCATCAGATTCACAAACTATGGGCAGGAGACAATTTAAGGAAACCCAAAGAGCTTTGAAATGTGTGCCCAGAAAAGCTTCAATGTGCCTTGGCACCGATTTGAAAGTCTCATTTCTCCACAGGAGGGATGGACACCATTGTTCCAAAATACCAACCCTGGAAAACACATTTCAATTATCCAGGTTTATCAACAGGGTGTAGGTGAGTGTGGATAATCAAATCTAGTAGACATTAAAAATATAAATTAAACCCGCTGATAGACAGTTCATCTATCAACAAACATGCCAACCTTCGATATCAGTTCATTCTGCTCAATATGAACCGATGTTAACATCAGCGTTTACCGGTGTTACGGTGTAAAGAGCGACCCGGTTAACTGGCAACTTTCATCCAAATGCGTTTATGTTTGTCATAGTTACAAGACATATGTAGCATGTGGGCTAATTGTGCATTTAAGTCAAATTTAAATTGTAGAGAAATAAGGTAGGTCTCTCGGACCTCAAATGTGAATACCAACAAAATCCAAACACAGGTAAATTTAAATAATAATTATTGTATTTCACAAAAAAAAAAATACTTCCAATATAACAAAACAATAAGTTCAAACAATCAACATAAATATCCTCTTAATCAAAAACGCTTCGTGGGTCCATCAAAAACCAAAAAAAAAGTCAATGTCTTTCGATCCGTGTTCGAATGTCTTTTAAATCCTACCAACTTGTAGGCAGGGTAGGCAACTCACCGCTGTGTAAATCACAACTTCGTTGTCCCGTCTTGAGCAACCAAACAATTCAGCAACATGCCATGAGATGAGGTGAGGGGAAGTGACCTCGTGAACCGGATGTTTATGATAAGTGGGAGGAGTTCTGATTGGTTTAAGATTTTAGCGGAGTCAGGTGAGATGATGGAATGTTCAAGAAAAATAAAATAGGGAAATAAATAAATACAAAATAAAATGAAAACCAATTATTCTTAAGTTATGGAGGTTCACCGAGGTCACTCTCCTCTCAAAAGGAAAAAAATACAGGGCTAATATTTAAGTAACCTGGGTTACACATATGGCTGGTATTTTTGACATTACATTAAAAAATAAGTAAAAGCGGCCTTTGTTAGGACTCTTTACATCTTCATGATAATCACAGACGCATTCAGATAAAAGCCGCCAGTAAGCATGCTCACTTTTTAAATCGTAACACCAATGTTATCGAAAAACACAAAACAAACATCAACTTTTTCAATGTCAATAGATTTGTGGTCTTCACGTAGACTGCCCGGAAAACTTCCAAAAGGAGGCGTTCCAGGAGGATCCAATCAGAAGCCCAAACCACCTCAACTGGCTCCTTTCAATGCAAAGGAGTAGCGGCTCTTCTCCGAGCTCCCCCTGAATGTCTCTTTTGGGGCGGCTGTGTCTCAGTGGGTAGAGTCGGTCGTCTTTCAACCGGAAGGTCGGGGGTTCGATCCCCAGCTCCTGCAGCATCATGTCTGATGTATCCTTGGGAAAGACACTTAACCCCAAGTTGCTCCCGCTGCTTCCTCAGTGGTGTATGAATGTGTATGACTGGGATTAGGTGGTCACTTTACACAGCAGCCTCTACCATCAGTGTGTGAATGTGAAGGTGTTTCCTGCGGTGTAAAAGAGCTTTGAGTAGTCAGAAGACTAGAAAATAAATATACAAGCTCAAGTCCATTTACCGTCTTAGGAAATTAGTTTCGGCTGCTTGTATCCGTGATGTTATTCTGTTGGTCACTACGTCTTTAAAAATATCAAACTTGTTATTTTAGTGTAAGAAACCAGCATCTCTGTAACCCAAAAGATATGTATAAAACACCCTCACCTTCAGTTTATCCAAGCGCAAATAAAAACTCATTTTCTGTCTCATCACCTACATTATACTAAAAAAAATCTCATCTGTGATCACGCCTAATCTTCAACAACACTTTGACATTAATATTTCACTTATCAAAGAAAAGTGCCATCCACTGCCAGGCTTTTATCTTCCTGATAAACAGTCTCCGTTCCCCCCTCCAGAAAACCGTCTCCCAGCCAAATGTAATCTTCAAAGGGATGCACCGAGGCGACCCCCGGGCGCAGATGCAAGTCGGTGTATCCACGATGTCTTTTTTTTGTCTGGATCTGGAACAGGACCTTTGTCACATGCCATCCACCACCTTTTCTTCTAAAGAGTCTGTTTTTTATCTCTCTCCTGCAGATGATTAAATAAAGAGTGATGGCTGTACATCTCTTTGCTGCTTTGCTTTTAACCTCATTTTTCTTGCACTTTTGATGCAAAGAAATTAATCTCTGTTCTGGCACTTCCTCCATATTTGAATACCTGCCACATTTAACATAAGCCTACATGTATGCATTTCCTCTAATGATCCCCATAGGGAAGTGGCGACTGGTGACCTATATACAGTCTCTGTGGCGTTGCACTACACTATAATTACTATGAGGAATTACAGCACCATGGGGACGCCGCGTCGTGCTGGGTTAATAGGGCACTTACACCTTCCATCACAGATTTGTACGTCTCTTGAGCGTCCACATCGAACTGAGTGTAACTTCCTCTCCTGCGGCCTCTGAAGTCCACATACAGTGATGTATGCCTGTTTACATCTTGTCAATAACAACATGTCGAGGCGCCACGTGACGGCGGCTACAGTTACTGCCCTCAGAGATTCCAACGTAAACATGATCACACACATATGGAAAAACTGACTTCTTAGTAAGAGGAGGGAGAGGGAGCGTTCTTGTTATCAGGTTCATGTCTTCTTGTTGCTTGTGATTGAGCTGGACTTTTAGTATCGATCCTGATGTTACGTTTGTGATGCCACAGAGTGAAGCCGTGCAGCTACAGTAACACACAGCTTACTGTCAGCCTGTGTGTCCCATCATGGAGCTTGATGTAAAGGTTATAATCACTACATTGTTCTCCACCACTCTAGTCAGTGTTCATCTTTCCGCAGGACACGCTGCGGTCAGTCTCCAAAGCGTGGCAGCAGCGCCACTCCGCTATGCTTCGTTTCAAATCCACGCTGGGTCTATTCTTAACGGATCCGTCTGCAAGCACGCTTCAGGAAGACGGACAAGGAAACGCAACGAGCAGACGGTCAATTTCAAAATAAAACAACGAGATAGATTTAGATTAGATTTTGCTTTATTGTCATTGCATGACAACGAAACTCAGTTGAAGCAATCCTGTTTGTAGCATATAAAATATAAAATATAAGATAAGTACACATTCACCAGCACACACACACACACACAAACACAATCCAAGCACATACCCATACCCACATACACATTCATACCCGTAAACATATGTAAACAGATAGACAAAGCAACATGTTGTTTGCATGTTTTTCTCGTTTGGTCTCGTAGTTGCGGTCTTGTGTACCCGTGTGTACAACTGCTAATGGCTGTACTAGACACTGGAGCTGAGGCGGGTTTTAAGCCTCTTGACAAACCTTTACTCAGCGCCATCACTTAACTACTCGCCTTATTTTGAAAAATTCTTATACTTCATAAATCAATAAAATTCAAACCCTGTAGAGTGTGTGTCCATCGAGACATGAGCTAATCACACCTGTTTGGTTTTTTGAACCAGGCTGTAAACATGTTAATCTCTGCTGTAAAAACAGGCTTTTTAGAATGGGTGTGTATGTGACTTCCTGTGCTTCTGCAGCCAGCCTCTAGTGGACACTCCAGGAACTGCAGGATTTTGCACTTCCGGATTGGATTTATTTTTCAACACCGGATGTTTCCACTTGGTTGATAACTTTGTCGTTTTCTCCCCGACTTTCTTCTCCGTATATAAGCTGTTTAAGTTCTGTGTCAAAGAAATGTGAAGCATGCTCAGAACACCGAGTCCAGTTTGGATCTGTAGAGGTGCAAGAGAAAAAACGATTCCTGACCGCTTTATCTAGCTGTGTTAGTGTGACTTTAATAAAATTTGACTTAGTATGATTTAATTTAGAAAACATATTTACATGCATTTCAGTCTGGATAACACAATAAATGTCATTTTTCTGAGTGCATGTAAACGTACTGACATCCCAGAGTAAATATCTATCAGCTACTGTTTGTTGTTACTCAGCACTCTGGCACTTTGTGTAGAATAAATCCAAACAGCAAAAAATATTTGAAAAAGCTCAAGTCCTTGAATTACATTAATTCAATGTGTTTGTGCTTTCATGTTATGCCAAGCAATCTTATTTGTTACCCCCCAAGCGTTCCAAAATACATCCTCTAAATTGTTTACAGTGACTGTACAAATGTTTTAGAGCGATGTGTAAATGTCTCCTCATGCTAATCTGCTGAACGCAGCATGTTGGACCAACAGGAACCTGAGAGAGAATAAAGTTGAAAAGTGCTCACAGTCAGATTGAACAAACTAGCGGCTGCTGCAGCGGCTTGTTGGTAGAAACTTTCCCTTACGGAGGCAATATGTGGACGGAGAGTTTCTCTTTTACTCCGACGAATGATGGAATGCTCAGGCATTTTGAGGGGTTTTCCATTAGTCCGAGGAAATACTCAAGAGACATAATGTACCAGTTGAACACCTCCCCTCGGAGTGTCTGAGACGGTGAGTGGATTGCAATGTAAGTGTTCTGTAGAGCTGGAGGAATGAGGGGGAGGAGAGAGGGGAGAGGGGAGGAAAGACAAGAGGGGGGAGAGTGATGGAGAGAGCCAAAGAGGGGGGGGGGGAGAGATCAAGGGAGATGAAGGAGGAGAGGGAGGCAGAGCAGGGATCGAGAGAAATGGTACGTGAGAAAGCAACAGAGAGAAAACATCTCTCAGAGAGCATCTCGGTGTCGGGCGCAGACCAACAGCACATCAGGCTCCACAGGGGACGTCAGAGAAAAAAGCTTCTTGGCTGTAGATGCCGTCCTCAAAGACCGACATTTGATTCCTAACACAACGTAACAGTTGTATTTGGCCGGCGGGCCGGCGGGCCGAGGCTCCGAGGCGCTCAGGAGACAGAGGCTGCTCTCTCCTAACACCAAGGGTTTTATGTTGTTGAGTTCCCAGAAAAGGTGCAAATTACCAGAAGTCATCTGGTTGGGGTGCTCTGACATTTTGGCAAAGGGATCCTTAAAGCTGGGCATGAATCATGCACGTCTGAGCTGGAAACAATGGAGAGATTGTTGGGTTATGCACCAGTTCAGGTCACTACAGTTATTATTCAGTAGGACGGTTTCTGTTGGATAACAGCTGCTCATCTTCTGTGCCGAGTTATACCTGCTGTTACCTAACATGAGAGAATCAAGATGTTCTCGTTTATACATGGTCTGATGAGCCGGAGGATTTTGATGTTATCTCATCAGAATCAGAATCAGGGTTTATTATCAAGTACATTTACACATACAAGGAATTTGACTTGGTGTATTGGTGCTAAACAATTAACAAGGAAATAAAGCAGAATGTACATCTACATGTTAGTGTTTGTTGGTTTAAGGACACGTTTTTCTATCACTCCATCACATGTCTTAGATCGAGAAGTTATTGACCATGACAATCAACCCTGCTCACTGTGAGCCTTTCCTAGAATAAAACTCAGAACAAGTTCAGTGCAAATACTTATTTCTGAAGTTGAGTTTATGTTTGGTATACAAGCAAAGAAATCACGATACGATGCACTTTATTGTCCCCCTGGGGGAAATTTTGTCTTGGACTCAGAGTGCTGCCAAACATTCAGCTGCTTCCACTCGAATTAATAAAAAATCATAAAAGTCATAAAAGTTCAAACATTCATTCCAACCTGGGGGAGAAAGTCCAAACATTCAAACTGTAATGAGCCGTTCAAATTCAAAACATATTCCGACTATCAGTGCACCTGGCCATCTGAAGTAGATTCCAATTTGATCCAGCAGAGGGCGCTACCAGTGTAACTTGACCATTGCATGCACTTTTGACCTCGGTAAATGAACACAGTGATGTTTTGTGGCAAAAGCAACCAGGGCGCCGCGATTCAGGAGATGCAAACTTACAGGGGGGAGACTCGTCTCTCTGCAGACAGCAGGGCCCACTGCTTCAGTGAAGGGACACGAGGGTCCCTACAAACCTGCACAGATTTGTGTGTACCGCCGACCTCTGTGCTAGTAGAAAAAAGCTTCTTCCACGTGATTCTCTTCATGAGTCAGAGATCGAGGGAAAGGTTGGAGATTTTCTGAAAATTGCACAACTCGCAGTGGCCTTCCCTCCGAATCATCAGGGATTTGAAGAAGCTCCTTTTTGGAAGTTTTTTCCATCTATTATTAACCGCTGCCTTGCCTTGTCTAATGCAACACATCGGTTAGTTGGCTGTCTTCCTGCTTCCCTCTGGACTTCTACTTACAACGCCGTGTGACACACATCCACGCACACTGGAGTCTGAGAGATTTTTAAAAAACTGCTGAAACCACACAATAGTTTTTCAGTTTTTAAAAATTCATTAATTTGAGGGAATAAGAAATATGGATTTTGTTCCAGTTTTTTAAAGCAGAAATCAAAGACTCGCTTCACAGCCAGTCTGGAGGAGAAATGAGTGACCAATAACTCCTGAAATATTCATGGCCTGTGAGTGTTGCTCAAGTGGAACTCGTAACTTTCAGATTCAAGACACTAGAAGAGGAGATGACTCTGCTCCAAAGTTATTGCAGATTTTTTAACTAATAACTTTATCACATCTCGTCAGTTTGAAGCTAATGAAAAACATGAAATGAAAAACATGAAATGAAAATGAAAAACAATGAAAAAATGAAAAACGAAAAAAATGAAAAACATGAAATGAAAATGAAAAACAATGAAAAAGTAAAAAACAAAATAAAATGAAAAACATCAAATCAACTCTTCTCATCAACTCTGAAAACACATTCTTTTTTCAAGGTACCAATGAACACTTTATTCTCTTTATGCTGTTTTCATGGAAACGCAATAAGTGCTACTTCGGGTAGTTTCACACTGGGACCTGGGCTCGGATCCAAGTACACTTCACCCCAAAGTTCATTTGATCAGTGTGAACACACACCTACTGTACTCGGGTACAGTACAGGGGTTCAGGGAATATGAAGACTTCTTTCTTTGCTCCACTGATTGCTTCATTTTCTCAGCTAAAAATCACCTTTTTGATTCCTTATTATTATGAGAACAAACTTGGAAATGCTGAGAAAGTAAAACTTCTTTATCACCTTTTTTGGATTTTGATTTCCTCTCACTAACTAAACAAATGTTCCAACAGAATCAAATTTACATTACTCACATTAACTGTAGGTGTGTTTTTAGAAGTGATTGACATGCCCAAAGTTAGCTTGTAAGTTTTTTCAAAAATCTGTGTTGAGCTCGGCGCGGTGGTCCTGGAGGTAATGGTGGAAAAAGCAGCAGGTTGTGGGTGACTGTGCCGGCAGCTGCTGGGCATGAATGAACTGCAACTTATCAATTTGAAGCAGGGTGTCTCTGAGAAGAGGGGAATGCTTTCTCAGCAAACCTTTCCTGGATGATAAAAAAAGAAAGTGTCATAATCTTCTGGATTTTGTATAAAGCGTCCTTCAGATGATTTGTCTTGACTTAAAAAGCCAATTTTACAAAAAAACATCAAACCCACTGCAGATCTGTGGATATAAAGGATTTAAGTTCAAAAAGATTAATCAAGCTTTCCACTCATAGCGGCCTGCAAAAGCCCAGAAGTCACATACACACTCATGGTAAAATGCTGTTTATAGCCTGGTTGAAAAAACAAATTTGGTATGAATAGCTATTGTCTTTCTCAGCACATCTCGTACTAAGGGTGAATTTTATTTTTTTATTGTTATGATTTTATGATACGTTTCATGCATAATTAGTGGCGAGCTGCAATAACTGCAAGCAGGCGCGTTTGAGCTGTTTGTGAGGACTGAAGGTCTCGGCTCCAGCTCTTTGCAGAAGGTTCAGTTGGGACAGCATTTCAATATGGCCACCGCCATCATTGAGCTTCACAGGTCTGCTTCAGTAGCCAATGGCTGATGTCACTGAGACACCGTCCATGTTTTCTACAGTGAAAAAAGCAATGAAAACTGGGGGCGCAAATGGTCTAGCGGACTATAGCCGCCCTGCATGTACAGAGGCTACATTACTCCAAGTTTGCGACTCAGGTTAAAGACCGACCTGCGGCTTCTTTCCTACTCTATCCACTCTCCCATCGTTAGAGAGGACGAAAGCAAAAAAATAAATATTGGAGGGGGCAATGACATTTGAAACTGTTGGTCCTACACCATGATACTTCCTGCTCTTTGGAGTCCCAGTTGAAGTGGGTTGAAGCGGTGCCGTGTTCGATGGGGGGGCTACATGGCCGCTGTAGCCTCTTCTCTCTGTGATGTGATCTTAGCGGGGCCCTTGGGGAGGGAGCTAATGGCCGTGTTGTGGAAGCAGTCCTGTACCGACTCCTTCTCCGGGGGTGTGTTCAGTCATGAAGGTCATTACAGTAATGGAAAAGGTTTGTTAGACCTCGCCCCGGCCCGCGTGCACACTACACAACCGGCAGATCGCTCCGGACACAACAGGAGAGCGACGACGAGCTGGGAGACACGAGGAGCAGAAGGCCGAGTGAACTTTAAGACTCTCACTGCCTGAGGGGCAAAACCATCTGCCCTTCTCCTCTCCATCTTCCCTTTTCTCTGATTTCAACTTCATCATGCTACTTCTCTCTTTTTCCATGTTTCCTTTCCAGCCGATTGGCTCTGTTTCCTGCTTCTAAACATACTGACCTTCAATCTCCAGCAAGTTAGGACTCCCCCTTTCCAAAGGATTATCCTATTTGACTTCTGGGCATTCGTTTTAGTCGTTGCATGATACTCTGATTAATTATAGATATCATCACAGATTTTAGGGGAAGGAGGTTTGAGTTCCAGGATTGTTTTCTGTTGGACAAACATCCCTCCATCCATCCATTATTTTTAACGCTTTTCTAGTTCGGGGTCGTGGGGGGGGGGGGGGCTGGAGCCGATCCCAGCTGTCATTGGGCGAGAGGCGGGGTTACACACCGGACTGGTCGCCAGCCAATCACAGGCCGGACAAAAACAATCTAATCAATG